>NW_026056814.1:0-204748 GCF_023758085.1 Alternaria hordeiaustralica | reverse complement strand
TAAGGATTTTATAAATAGAATTAGTCTAGTTAAACTAGATTAATTATTTATAACTAGTTATTATTATTATTATTTATAATAATAAAAATAGTATATTAATACTATTATAGGGCTTAGGTTTTTAACCCCTAAGTTCTTATACCTTAGAGATTCTAGTCTAGGCTTTATATTTAGTTATTATTATATAACTATTTATATTAGCAAATAGAAATAGAAATAGAAATAGAAATAAATTTTTAGTTTTAAGATAGTTATTAAAACTTCTTATAGAAATTGTTATTAATAAGTTAGTTATAAAAACTACTTATATTTTCTTATTATTTAGTTATTAAAAACTGTAGCTTAAGAGGGTGTGTAAAGATTATAATAACTTAGTTATTATTATCTTTTTATTATTATTAAGCTTTGTTAAGATTGCACTTATTATAATTTCTTAACAAATTAGAAAGATTCCTAGTAAATCTAATTGCTTACGTAATTAAGATTTTAGTAGCTAGTTTTAATCTGCTACACTAGAAGATTCTAAAACACCTCTATTTATCTTAGCCTAGTTAATATTAGAGTTATTACGTAATTTAATAACTCTTATCTTCTTATCTCTCTTTCTACAATTACTAAAAGATCTAGTAATAAACTAATTATTAGTATATGTAATACAACGTATAGACTAATATAATTAGTACTAGTTTAGATTATAAATCTAGAAGATAAGAAGAATTTAGCAGACTTAGATTATAAATCTAGAAATTAAGTAGATTTAATTATAAATCTTTATCTTTAGGCAGAAATAAGTAGATATTTACGTAATTATTCTAGTAGCTATTTTCTATAAAAGAAATAGCAATTCTCTATAGTTATTCTTTACCTAGTAATAATATTATTACCTTTTACCTACTATCTACTCTGCAATTACTTTATTGCAAATCTTTATTAGTTATACTATTTATTATAGTATTTAACTACTTTGTTCTAACAAAGCTATATTCTATTATTAGAGAATAGTTATTGTTACCTCTCTATTCTTTATAGATTTATAACTTATAATACTTATACCTATACTACTACTAATATAATATTTACTATACGCGTAATTATAATACGCTAACTACTTTATATTTATTATATATTACTAATAGCTATCTAGACTATTAACTAGTAGTACTAGTACTAGCTTTATATAATTACGTAATACTAAAAAAAAACTAAGTAAGTCTATTACTAGTATAAAGCCTCTAAGATAACTCTATATAAATACTAGTAATCTATATTCTATATATAATTACTTATAAGCTAGCTATATTAGTAGCTATATTACACTATTCTCTAGTATACTAACTATTTATTCTACCTATTATTACGCGTCTATTAGTATAGTCTAATACTATACTATATATATACTACTTTTTATAGCTAGTAAAGCGCTACTTCTCTTTAGCTAAGAAAAATATTACTTACTATAAGCTTAATAAAGTTAAGCTTATTTTAGATTACTAGCCTCTTTACTAACTTAGCTAGCTTCTTATTTAATATACTAAGCTAGTTAAACTATTTCTTTATAATTACTAAAATATTTAAAAAAAGATTTATTTAAAAAAGATAGTATATACTTATAATATATAAAGCTATAAGATATCTTTTATTAGTAGTAACTACCTCTATCTACTTCTTACTATTCTAATAAAAGTGTTTTTCTAGCTTTATTTTTATAGCTATATTTTATAAGTTTTTTATTAAAGTCTCTTTAAAATAGACTAGAAAGTTAAATACGCTATATATATAACTAGTAAGAACTACTAAAGTAGTACTTTCTATTATACTAGGCGTTATTATTATTATTATAAAAACTAAAGCCTTTATTATAAGTATAGAAGTAAAGTTTAGTAGAGAAAGTTCTTTATATTTAGTAGATATATTAGTAGACTTTTTAGATATATATAGAGGTATTAAAAAAGATTTAGAATAAAAAGAAGTATTTTCTATATATAAAGTTTTATATAATCTCTTATAGGCTACTATTCTCTAAACTATAGTATTAACCTTTATAATAGTATTATAACTATAGTTATTTACTTAGCTCTATAGCTAATAGAGAGGCTTTTATTTAATACTATACTACTTTTTAACTTTTAGCCTTTCTACTAATAAGAGCTACCTACTATTACTATTAGTATTTATCTAGCTTTAAAAGCTTATCTAGATATATAATTTTAGAATTTAAATATTTTTATAGCCTATAGCTTTATAGCTTACTTATTACTACTTCTAAGTTTATTCTTAAGTTTTCTAAAAAAGCCTCTATTACTATTATTTCTTATAAGTATATTATTACTATTATTAAAGTACTATATCTATAGTAAATATTATAGAAAGAGTTTTTTTAATTTGTATAGTTATATATAGTAAGTATAAAGTATTTAGAAAATATACTTATAATAAGATTACTATATAGAGTTACTAACTATATTTTATTACTCTACTCTATATTAACACTTTAATAGAATAAGTACTATATTAATTAGAGTTATAAAAAGTTATTAATAGATTAGCTTTTAAGCTCTTCTTACTTAAGAACTTAGAAGTTTTATTTTATAGTTTAGATAGAGTTTTAGAGCTTTTTACTATTTATTTTACTTTTTATAAGTATAAAGATCTTAATAAAGCTTTCTATAATATTAATAAGCTTTATTTATACTTTAGTGCTATTATTTAGTTAGTAAAAAATTAAAAGAGTTAAAGAAAAGATTATAAGCTTATATTAAAACTATAGTAATCTACTATACTTATATAGTACTTATATAGATCTTTATTATATAAGTAGTACTTATAAAAGTTATAATATAAATAATATTTAACTTTACAAAGTTACTTAAAGTAACTAGTCTTTAGAATATTATTATAAAGTTACTAATAAATATAATAATTATACTAAAGATATTAAAAAGTATTATAGTTAGATACTACTCTATCTTACTTATATAAAAGACTAGTATACTCTAGATACTAATTCTAAGAAGTCTTAGGCTTAGAAGCCTTACTTATTAATTACTTATAAAAATAACTATAATAATAATTATAACTTTTACTTATAGAATCTTACTATGTTTAATTTTATATACTTTACTCTTTAGAATAATTAGATTACTAAGAGTCTAACTCTTAAGTATAAAAAGTATTATTTCTAAGATAGATACTACTCTTAGACTTATACTTAATAGTTTTATAGACTTACTTATTATTAAAGTTACTAAAAGTAAAAAGCTTATAGCTAAATTAAAGAGCTTTAATATTTAACTTTAAGTACTTATAATCTTAATATAGTTTAGTTTTATTAATTACTATAAAGTTTTAAGTTACTAAAGTACTTAAAGTCTATATTATAAAAAAAAGCTAGATATATTATTACGCTAGATTATTATTTTAGAAGAAGATAGTAGTACTTAATTAGTAGACTTAAGAAGTTAATTATAAAATAAAAGTAGAAAACTTATCTATAGAGTGCTTAACTATAAAGCGCTATTATATAGAGCGCTATTATACTAACTACTAAAATATAGATTATAATTACTACTACTAGAATTATTATATAATATACTATTATAGTAGAAGCTAAAGCGCTATTACTTATAGCTACTATTAAAGTTAGAAGTTTATTTCTTAGACTATATTAAAATAGTTAGCTACTAATTTAAGTATAAGAGTAAAAACTTACTATAGTAATAAAAAAATATAAAGTAAGTAAAGTAGTATATTAATTAGAGTAGAGGCTTAAAAGTGTAAAGCTTAGAAGTTAAAAAACTTAAAAGTAGTAGATCTTAAGCTAATAAAAGAATTAGATAGTTAGCTTATTATCTTAAAAGCTTAAGTATTTTAATAAGATAGAAATATAGATAACTATAGTAAAAAAGAGTAAAATTAAAAAACTTATTATTATTAATAAAGTTTTTTATTCTAGTCTAAGCGTATACTTATATAAGTAGCTATTATAGCTTATAAAGCTATTAATTATGCTATAAATTTTACTTAAAAAAGATTAGAAGCTTAGATTTTACTATTAATATTTTTTTTTACTAGTAAAATACCTAGATTCTTATAACTACTAGCTTAATTCTAGACTATTATAAAGTAATTTCTAATTTAATAAAGTTAATTTTTAAACTATTAAGCTATATTTAAATAAGTAAAAGTTTACTACTATTAGTATTAAGTATATTTTAATACTTATTTAAACTATAACTTATTACTATATTCTAAATTTTTAAGCTTAAACTTTGCTAAAGTATACTAATTATAGTAAATTTAATAGAATTAGTTTTAGTAAAGTAGATTAATACTCTTACTACTTTATAAAGTATATTAAAGTTAGAGTATAGTTATAACTATATAATCTTAGATATATAATTACTTAGCTCTTAAGTATATAGCTAAGAATTTTATTCTAACTATCTTTAGAAGTATAATAATTATAATATACTTAAATATCTCTAATAATTAATTATCTCTAGCTCTAATAAAAGTATAGAGTAGAAAGAGCTATATCTATAGAGAAATAGCTATAAATATTAAAGAACTAAGTATATATATATAAAGTTATAGCTATAGTTATTAAGAGTATTATTAAGATATTAGTTTAATAAAGTATTAGATCTAATACTTATAAATTTTTTTATAAATAGAGTTAAGACTATAACTATTAGTAACTAACTAAAGATATTATAGATCTAAATTCTTATAGATACTAGTAGGTAGAAAAGGTTCTTTTTATACGCGCTTACGCGTAGATCTAAAAATAGATTCTTTATTTTCTAAATTAAGCTCTTTAGTAGTAAACTACTTCTTAATAGTATACTTCTTTCTAAAGTTAGTTTAAATATTAAGATTATTTTACTAAAAATAATACGTTTACTTAGAAAGATATATTAGTTAATACTACGTATTATAGTAAAGTATTAATATAGAGTAGAGTAATAATATATATTTAGTAACTCTATATAGAAATTCTATTATAAGTATATTTTCTAAATACTTTATACTTACTATATATAACTATAGAAATTAAAAAAAACTTTCTTTTTATTATTTACTATAAATATAAATAGTAATAATATACTTATAAAAAGTAATACTAATAGAAGTATTTTTAGTAAATATAAAAGTAAACTTAAAAGTAGTAATAATTAAGCTATAAAGCTATTAGGCTAAAAAAATATTAAAATATTCTTAATTTTAATATAGAAGCTTTTTAAAAGAAAGCTTTTAGTAGAGATACTAGTAAAAAGAGTAAAAGTTAAAATAGATATTATAGTGTAGTATAATATAGTCTTTCTTTTAGCTAAAAAACTAAATTATTAGATCTTAGCTATAAAAGTAGATAAGTAGAATTATAGGTAGCGTAGGTAAACTTTAGATCTATAGCTTTAACTACTACTTATAATAATAGAATAATTTTTTTATACTAGAAATAAAATTTAGAAAGAAAATAGTAGTATAAACTTTTTTATACTTTAGAATTTTAAAAAGCTTTTTAGATAGTTAAGAAAATAAAGCTTAAGTATTATAGAAAATAAACTATAAGTAGAAGCTTAAACTTTATAAAGATAACTAAAGTATTTACTAGTAGTAACTTAATTAAGTCTATTAAGATAAGTGTTAAATTCTTAAGAAGTAGTAGAATTAGAAAACTTCTAAATATAAAGTATAAGACTTTATTTAAGATAAAGCTTATTAGTAAACTTTATATTCTATTTTATATAATAGCTTTACTTCTACTTTAACTAGCACTAAGGTTAAGTAGTAAGATTACTATACTTTAAGTTAGCTTTAAGCTAAGTTATAAACTTTTACTTTTTATAATTCTACTTCTTTTTAGCTATACTCTTAAGTTTATACTACTTAGTAAGACTATTCTAGTATACTTACTAAGCTTAATTCTTATTAGTAAGATAATATAGATTCTACTTTTTAGTAAAAACTTTAATTACTATAATTTTCTTATACTTAACCTAGTTCTCTACTCTCTACTTTTACGTAGAGCTTCTAAGAAGTAATAAGTTATATATATAACTTTTAAATACCTTTCTTAAGATATATAAAATATATAAGATACTTATATTTTTTCTTTCTTTATAGAATTTAGACTATATTATAGCTTTTTACTTTTAT
The DNA here is from genome assembly GCF_023758085.1 of Alternaria hordeiaustralica. Classification (NCBI taxonomy): domain Eukaryota; kingdom Fungi; phylum Ascomycota; class Dothideomycetes; order Pleosporales; family Pleosporaceae; genus Alternaria; species Alternaria hordeiaustralica. Next base: position 198,589 of record NW_026056814.1, on the reverse strand, counting down.
ACTTTTATATAAAGTTTAGTAGTATTAAACTCTATAGCTTAGTTTTTATTTCTAAAACTTTTAAAAGAATATATACTACTACTTACTATAAAATAAGATATTTAGAAAATATACTTATATTATAATTATATACTATATTACTTAACTATATTATACTTATATTTCTATACTAGTATATTAAATAAAGAAATACTTAGTTAAATTAGTTTACTATAAAGTATCTATTTTACTATTAGATTTAAAAAGCTTAGTTATTAAAGTATAAATTAAAGTAGTAAATAAATTATTACTAAAAGTTAAAGTATTTATAAAAGTAGACTTAGACTTTTTATTATAAAAGCTTTACTTAGAGAAACTACTAATATAACTTAAAAGCTAATTAAATTAGTTATACTTAAGCTACTTAAAGAATATAATAAAGTAATTAATAAGATTAAAAGTACTAGAGTTTATAGCTTTTAGCTTAGAAAAGCTTATAGTACTAAAGTTAGATAGATTCTTATTTAGAAAGCTTTAGATAAAGTAAGCTCTTTTCTACTTATTACTATATTAGAAAGTATTAGTAGACTTAAGAAAAGATTAGAAGATAGTATACTTAGTATATATAATAGAAGTAAGTATACTACTATAGTTAGTAAGCCTACTAATAAGATAATAAAAATACTTATCTTAGTTAGAGTAAAAAGTAAGAAGTATTTAGCTAATAAGTTAATTATTAGTACTATTATAACTAGTCTATATATACTAAGTAAGTACTTAGTACTATATATACTTTATTAAGTATATAATTAGTATATTTTACTATAATAAAAAGAGCTTATTATAACTATATAGCTTACTTATATAAATTACTTAAAAAGTATAATATAGAATATACTTTTTAATATTCTTAAAGAGTATTATATATAATTATACTAGTATATATAAAAATAAGCTTTTAAAAACTTTACTATTTAAAAGAGCTTTCTAAGTAAGATTATAATATAATAATTTATCTTCTATTTTTCTTTACTTCTAGACGTAATTATATAGCTATCTAGAAAGTTTTTCTTTCTTAGCTATTAAACTTATCTAATTTCTTCTAGTATTTACTTTTAAAGTTAGCCTCTAAGAGTAATTTTAAAAAGAAAAATAGTAATAGAAATAGTAGAAAAGTAGTAGTATAGAGTTTAAATTAATAGTAGAAATCTTAAATATAAGTTTTATTACAAAATACTTTATAAGAGTTAGTAAAGTATAGTAAAAGAAAAACTTAAACCTTATTAAGAAAAAAAGATTTAATTATATTAATTTTAAGACGTAAGAATAAGCTTTAAAACTAGAATAGATTAATTAAAAGAAAAGATTAGTAGTACCTAGAACTAGTATATTAATTTAGCTACGCTTAGATTATCTAAAAGAATTCTTAATAGTTTTAAAATAAAATAAGAAAGTAAAATTAGAATTATAGAAAAGAAATATATATATATAAATATGTTCTTAGATATAAGTAAATAGAACTTACTAGTAGTATTTTTAAGCTTATAACTACTATTAAAAGTTAGCTATAACTAGAATAAGTTATAAATAAGAAAGAACTTTCTACTATATAATAAATTTTTATATCTATATACTAATTTATAATATATAAAAAAAAAGCTTACTCTACTAGTAGTATAAGTTCTACTCTAAAGTTAAAGTAAGAAATTAAAAATGTTAAGATACTATAGTATAAGTAGTATTAATATTAAAGAAAAAATAAAATAAAAGTAAGATATAAAGTACGTAAGGTATTTTATATTAATTAAAATTACTTATTCTTATATTTTAATATAAGAAGTAATAATAATAAATAAATTATTATTATAGCTTAGCTTTCTTAGTTTTGTTTTACTAAGATACTAGTGTCTAGTTATTAGTTAAAAAAGAAAATATAGTATTACTACTTAGAAGATAATACTATTATAGACTTAATAGTATTATATAGTACTAGTTTAGATAAGAAAAAAGCTATTATAATAGACTATACTAAAAGAAGTTTTAATTTAAAAGTTTTAAAACCTTAGTCTAGAGTTAGCTAAGTTTAAGAAATAACTTTTAAAGTTTATAGCTCTTTAGAAAGCCTTTTCTTTCTAAGTAATTTAATTATTTCTAGGTTTCTAGTATATACTTCTAGAGTTTATTTCTTATAAGCTTAATAATATTATTAAATTAATACTAGCTTTATTAGTATTTTAATCTTATAGTTTTTTTTTAAAAGTTTAGCTATTATATACTAAATAGTTATTAATATTAGTTTTAAATATATTAAGCTTAAAGGTAAAGACTTTATATATAAAAATAGTAATATACTAGTATAAATATTACTAGTTATAGAGCTCTTCTCTTAGTAGAGCTTTAGAAGTACTTTATTATTAGACTATATAAAAGCTTTTATAGTAATAGTAATATATATAAAATTTATAAAGTTTAAGAAATATCTAATTTTTAGTAGTTCTAAAATAATCTAGAAGCTAAGTATTTTTTAATACCTTTTTACTATATAGAGACTTTAAAGTTAGATAAAAAGTACTATAGCTAATTCTATATAGCTATTAGTCTACTAATTACTATAATCTATAATTGTAAGTTGTACTAAAAAAAAGTAAAAATATCTTGCTCTAAGAAGGGTTAGAGACGTGCGATTGTCTGATATCGCTAGGCGTGTAGGTTTAGCCTAAGTTGGTCCTGCGCCGCAACCTGCAGCCTAATCGCGGGCTACTATAGTCAGCATCAGCTACAAAGGCAGGTCGTCTCGGCGTCCCGCGCTTTTTGGTCACCTTCAACCTAAACATTCCGACATGTCCAGAGATATCTCTGAACCAACGGACAGCGCAAAACCACCGGCCTACGAAGTCTATCGCGAAGCGCAGCAGCCCATCGGTCTCAGTTTCGATGCCCAGCGTCTAAAGTGGGCGCTCGACGGCCCATTGAACCGCGCGATCGAGGTCATGCAGGCCATCAATTACGATCCCAACATCGCGACAGAGCCATATTGTGACCAGACAGCCTCGAATACCACCTGGCATCCGGTATCTCAATCGCCCCTCACCGAACCCAAAACTTCCTCCGTCATCGTTCATATTGACGTTCTCGAAGACTGGGAGTTCCAGTGGCTCGAAATGCACCGCTTTTGTCATGATCCTGAGGAGAATGGAGAGGACCCCGATGAGTTTCTCTTTGGAGAGCTTCAAGATTACGATTCGGACTCAGACGAGGTGGAGGAACCGCATCTATTAAGGTGTTGTCGCGCTAATCGGCCACGGAAGAAGGGTGAGACGCTCCTCGTCAAGGCCAGTGGCGCGTTCCTTACCATTCACGACTACGTCTCAGCGGTGCACCCCTGGTTGCTAGGCCGACGTGAAGACATCTTTGGGGCAGAGGGGGACTTGAAGAAGAATGAGCCTCTGGCGGCAGACACCAAGTTGATGATTAGCTATGGTTTGCCGGACCAAGTGAACTTCGAGACAGTGGAGGATTGGCGAAAGAGCATGTCAGTAGATACTGTGAAGATTGACTCCGCGGACTGGCGCTCCTCCGTCTTTCAGCGGCCTCTCGATTGGTCGTTTATGGACGGATTCAACGGACCGACCCCGTCGTAAAATTTCCCATTGATACGGGTGAACATGGAGAGCGCAGTGGAAAATATTGTGTCCAGCGAGGTACGTTTGATTTGCTTAATGAAAAAGATAGGATCAAGTGTGTGGTGAATCACGTAAGAGCTGCAATCAACACGCTTCCGTTGAGACAGTGTTTTGAAGTGCTAGGCTGGCGTAGCTACAGTCTGCATCTTGCTACCTAATCCATTCTTGCAATCGTCTAACATCAAGCTACCGGAGCCCTCACAATCTTGACGATGATATCTTGATGTTTTGCGCCTGAGGCCTTGTAAGCAGAAGTGCTGTATGCCGGGTCCTTGTCATCAACTGTGACTCCCATCATACCGCCTCCAGACCCGCACGCTCCCAGCAAAGACTCTGCCATTTGAGCGGATGTCGCCTGTGCACCACCGTCGATAGTGCGAGCAAGGTCATAATAGGTGACCGAGGAGTTGGTGCGTGGTTTAGTGTGTTTGGCGAGCACAAGCACAGTCCCGGCGTCGGCTATTGGTAATCCCCACTCCGAGCAGTCAAACTCGGGCGGCATTGTCCATAGTGGGTTGTTGCTGTTTTCGGCCAGAAATCGCAAGTACGACGCGGCGTATGCGATGTCGGCCTCGTCGATGTTTTGCGCCTCACCACCGCCAATCCCGTAGCAGACACGGCCGTTGGTTTCGCCGCAAGTTCTCTTTTGAATTGTGGCTTTTGTTCCCCCTCTCAAGTTCGGTACGGTATCTCGAGAGCTTCTAGATTTGAGGCTGGACCCTAGAGCGGGAAAGACAGAAATAAGGAGGAGTCCGAGTATCTGCATGACTGCGCTGGCGGTTCAGCAGAGTGAGTTTGCAGTGATGTTATGAATGTCACGATATTCGAGGAATTCCTGAACTGGCTTGGACAGAAACAAGTTCCTCGCAGCGGATGTTTCAGCCCACGAGATGAGTGCAAAAATGACATTAGCCTCAAATACATGCACATAGCCTTAATGTACGCAAATAGCCTCCATATTAGTGATTTCGTGTCTGCACGTCGATAACAAGCATGATCGTAATCACGGTCAATTACCTAGGTACCACGTCGCTTGCCGAATGCAACCCTAACTGTGCCACCAACCGCTACCACAACCATTCAGCAGCACAGAGACCTCCCTGAGGTTAAACTCTTCATTTTTTATCCATAATCATTTGATAAGTACAATTAATAGCAATGCATCGTGGCTCGGTGGCAGTGGGAGACAATCCCACGACAACATGATTATATTGCGATACGCAGAGGCAACACTGCCGTGCGTTACACGAGGTAGACTTCAGGCTATGTTGAATGCAGCAGTCTGTCGATCGCTCAACGGTTTTAGTACCGAGCTCCACAGAGGCTTACCCGAATCCACAGTGCGCATGCCACTAGTGTCCCGACGACTGCCCGATATTGAGGCAGACGAGTTTGTAGGGGCGTGCACCTACTAGTATGTTTCTACCAGTCCATGTAGCTCAGCGCATCGTTCAACAAGCACTAACTTCCCACCTCATTCAGTCCAAAGAGTCACGTCCTTCTGTCCTCAGAAATGTCTTCTTTCAGAAGGCATACAGTGTTCACCATTCTTTTCACGTTGGCATTCTTCCCAACCGATTCGATCGCTGATGATTGCCGACCCGTTACGTGGTCCAACGATGCAAAGATTGCTCGTTTTGCAGAGATGACAGGGACTGCTACGCTGTCGACGCCAATCGCGAGTCCTGTGAGGAACACTGGTGGCAGAATCAGGATTCTGGAAGTGAAGCCTGGCGAACTCAATTGTCGAGCTTGGGCCAGAACCCACGAGCATGTCAACTATTATACTTGCACAGAAATCTGCGACAAGTATCAAATCACGACCGACTATTTCTTCTGGTTGAACCCAACGCTGAAGACGGATTGCTCGGATATCCAGCCAAGATCGAGGTACTGTTACGATGGCTGTAAGTCTTCAATTACATACTCTTTCGAGCAAGATCAAGGTGCCAAGAATTGACACGAAAGATGCTAGATATCGAGCCTGTGAGGGCCTTGGATGGTCTTTGCGGCCCAAAGCACAACAATGCAACCTGTCTTGGGACCGAGTTTCCGTGCTGCAATGCCAATACATTTACTTGCGGCGCATCTGAGTAAGAATCTTAGCAGAAACAGAAGTAGGAAAATCGAATTCAGCCTGACAATCATCTAGGGAAGATTGCGCTGATGGCACGTGTTACGAGGGCGGCTGCTTGGGGGACAAAACATACAGCACCGACGGTACCTGCGGTTTTGCACACAGGGATCGGCTTTGCGCAGGAAAATGGGGACATTGTTGCAACCTTGACGGCAAGTGCGGCGATGGCGCATCTTTTTGCGATTTTGATTCTTGTCAGTCGGGGAACTGTACGCGTGCATCCCCTACTGCGACTATTCCGTTACCATGGCAGACTGGAACTACACCGGATGGTAGCTGTGGAGGCCCAAACAAATACACTTGCAACGTGGTTTATGGGGGCTGTTGCAATAAGAATGGTCAATGTGGGATACTTCCGGTTGACTGCGGTGCCGGCTGGTGAGTCTCCCTTCCGAACTCCATAAGACCTGCCCAAAATTCGTGTTAGCTGAAACTGACATCAATAAACACGTAGTCAACCTCAATTTGGGCAATGCGGCTCTGCACCGTCAACGAGTGTAGTCAACTTGCGTTCATCTTCGTCCTGAGGCAGAGCATCTTCTACTTCGACTTGTCACTGGAGAGCTTTGATCTACTTGGGTTAGCATGAAGAATTTCATTAACCGTTGTGTCCGCTTCAAGGTGGACCAAACAGCATGAATTATGTCTTCATCGTATTCTGCAACATTTGGCGCTCTGCTTGCTTTAGAACGTTTTGGTCCCACAGTAACGTGGTGAAGCCGCGTAGCCACGTCCTACGCATGGCTCTATCCTGACTCTTGCACGCGCAATATGCATTCGCCCTTGTCTATTGGCATTCAAATCTTTGCTGCATCTGTCTAAGAAACATGGGGGTACAAGCTTTGATCCAAATGACGTGTAACATATAGTTCATTTGCGCAACAATTTGGTGGCTGCGTGTGCTCGTCTGGATGTACAAGTAACTATCAATGCTTGGGCTTCGGACACTCTACTTACAGTATTCTCATAAGCAATGAGTAGGGATACCTTGGGTTTCGATTGAAAGGTATATTGCCAATCTACCTGGCAGATGTCTATGAGTCTGGTACACTGTTGAGCAAGGACTTTGGCTAAACTCTAGTCTCACAAAGTCGAAAATCAAGGTGGTGTAGGGCCATACGACGGCTTCCACGGGTCAAATGTATTTCATTCGCTCCCAGTATAGTCTCCTGCGTGATAGCTTCTCTGGTTGCTACACGGTATTGTCCTTATTACCTAAGGTGGATATACCGCTCAGGAAACGACATTGCACCCTGAGAACAGACCTCTCTGCTCCTCATTGTCATCCCAAGAATGGCTTCATTGTATTTCTTGACGTGTCTTCTGGCCTTTCAAGGTGTGCTACTGGAACGTCTGGCCCTCGCTCAGCTCGACCAGGATTACAATGTCAGACGGGTGATCGATCCGATTACCAACAACTTTGTGGATGGATACTTCTAGTGAGTTTGGGATGACATTAGAGAGCTTGAAACTCGGCGACTAACGAGAGACTATGCAGCCGTCCCAATCCGAATGCGGCCGAGCAGCGCGTCATCGATGTCTCGCCAAAACAAGTGGTGCTAGTATATAACTGCAACTATTTGAGGGACATCTGCGAGAATGCCATGAACTGGTACAGCATTTCACCACGAGCACAAACTGGTAGTTCTAGTACACGTCGAACTCGTTTGCCAAACAGCATTTTCGGCTATGACTTCAACACTGGCAAGAGAGCCAGATTCCGGTCATACCAGCGTCGATCACAATCCTGCCCTGGATCTTGGAAAAACATTCATCCTTGCCCCGAGACGAGCCAGCGAGACGTAATGCGAAACGACGGTGTGTGGTGGCACAAAGATTTGGAGCCTGGCACTTCTATCAATCAGATCAGGAACCATCGCGTGGGCGCGATCACAACACTTTCCAAAATGCGGTATACGTGCGACGAATTTCCACCAGCTACATGGGTAGAGGGCGGAGGGGATCGCAGCGATCCTAACGTAGCATCACAGACACGCTGTGCTGCCATGAGTTGTGCACGAGGATGTAAAGCCGAACAGAACTGGCAGGCCGATGCGCATGGTAAGCTACAGCGTCAGCTCAAATCTATCATCGAAAAGCAGAGACGGGATTCTGGTTTCCGTCTACATCCCACATATCAGAGCAAGGATAGCGTAGCATTCTTCCACTTCAGAGCCATCAATTCGGCGGACGGCGTCGCAGCAAGGGTCTGGACGTTTGACGACCCAGCCGGTAATGTGCGTTCTGACGAGAGGGTCGTCAACCAGCAAAGACGAGATGCACCCGAGACACACTATGCAAACAGTTCAAGCAATTTTTTTGGCTCGAGACAGGTACTGGACATGGATCGTATCCAAGAGCTGATTGACGCCGGTCTTGGTAGCCAGTACATTGTCCCAGCAAATGACTCCGACGGTTACGACTCATGGTCAGATGCTGATCTGACCGGCACGACGATCCCAATGTCTCACATGAACCCCACTCGCTGGATGGATGAGGAGGACGATAACGATGACGACATCTTCGACGAGCATTACGATATCGATGAAGAGAGTGCGATGGAACGTCTTGAATCTCGTGAAGAGTCTACAAATGTTCAAACTGAGCCCCGCAACGAACAGGTGTCTCCATCGTACCCCATAATCGCACGAGAATCTGACACTAGAACCATGTCCGGATCTGATGTCACTCCTCTCTTGACCAACGCCTCACTGTCCGACCTGGCAAAAGCGCGAATCATCGTTGAGAACGCTATCGCGGAGTCTTCCAAGCTCAACCAAGCTCGGTTGTTGAGCCCTATGCGAAACAACTATGGGCTGAAGCCTGGCACTTTCATCGGGCAATCGAAGGTCAAGCGTCGTCTACGTGCAAGAGAAGACGGCACACCAGTACCACCCCTCCTAAACATCACCGACAGCATCGCGGATGCTGCAGCTCTAGTCGCTGAAGCTGATGCAGCTGGCATACCCGGAAATTTAACTAAGCGCACTGTGGCTGCCAAGGGCACCTACTGGATGGGCAGTATCGACAGGAAGGGTACGGTACCATGGGGCGACAACGCGACATACGCAGTTTTCCGGAATGTGCTCGACTATGGTGCAGTTGGTAACGGTGTTACCGACGACACCAAAGCGTTCAAAGCCGCCATGCTAGACGGCAAACGTTGCGGGAAGGGCTGCAACGGCTCTACCCTCAAGAATGCCATTGTGTATATACCGCCAGGCACGTACCTGATCTCGACTACCATTCAGATGCCATTTGGAACGCAAGTAATTGGAGATGCAAACGATAGACCGACCATTCTGGCATCCAAGTCGTTCATCGGTATGGGAGTGTTGTCGACAGACGAGTACACTGGTGGAGGGACTGGCGCGGACGGTCTAGATGAGCAGTACTACATCAACACGGCAAACTTCTACCGGCAAATTCGCAATGTGATTATCGACGTTAGACAGACCCGTGCTTCACAGAAGGTCTCCTGTTTGCATTACCAGGTTGCTCAGGCCACGAGCACCCAGAATGTACTCCTGATCGCCGGCCCGACACAGAATGGCATGTATGCTGAGAATGGCAGCGGTGGGCAGATATCAGATATAACCTTCCAAGGTGGAGCTATTGGTCTATAGGGTGGCAGCCAGCAGTTCACAGCGCAGCGCTTGGAGTTCGAGGGCTGCACGATCGGTGTTCATCTCATCTGGGATTGGGGTTGGGTCTGGAAGTCCATTACCATGAACAACGTCGGTACAGGTTTCAAACTTGTACCCGACAGTACTTCTGGTGCAGCGGCGGGCAACATTGGCTCAGCGTCTTTCCTCGACTCATCTTTCAACAATGTTAAGACAGTGGTACAGATTTCACCTCCCACTTCGACGGTCGGGTCAGGCAGTACCGGTCTCATCCTCGCAAATATCAAGCTTTCAGGTGTGGGTACTACCGTCGCCGATACAGGAGGAAAGACAATATTGGCCGGATCCTCATCCAAGATCGACGAATGGGCCATGGGCCCAGTCTACAAAGGCTCGGCTGATAAGAAAGACCGCAAGTTCACCACAGGAGAGAAGGTCGGAAGTTTCCGTCGTCATTCAACACTTGTCGATAACGATGGGGCGTACTTTGAGCGTCCCAAGCCTCAGTACGAAGACCGTTCAGTGGGCGACTTCGTGCACATTAAGGACCTTGGAGCCAAAGGCGACGGTATCACTGACGACACGGCGGCGTTCCAAGCTGCACTGTATGCGAGTCTGGGAAGAATACTTTTCGTAGATGCTGGCTCTTACATACTCACGTCGACAGTGACGGTTCCCAGTGGCTCCAAGATTGTTGGCGAAACATGGTCTCAGTTGGTTGCTTCTGGGTCTTACTTCGAAGATGCGCTCCATCCCAAGGTGCTGCTCAAGGTCGGTACCAACGGCCAAGTAGGAGATGTAGAGATGCAGGACCTGTTCTTCACCACAGTCGGGGCAACGGCTGGAGCCATCCTGGTCGAGTGGAATCTGAAAGCATCGAGCGCTGGATCGGCTGCGCTGTGGGATTGCCACGCACGTGTTGGAGGCGCCACCGGGACCAAGTTGACGCCAAAGGAATGCCCACCAGTCACCAGTGGTGTTGATCAAGGCTGCAGTGCCGCGAGCTTGATGTTTCACCTGACGTCGTCTGGCTCCGCGTATCTCGAAAACGCGTGGTTCTGGGTCGCAGATCACATGATTGAGTAAGGACGACCTGCTTTCCCTCGGCCAGTGCCTTTGGCTAACCCGCCTGCAGTGATCCCGATCTCGAAAGCGGTGCCAATAACATGGTACAAAATTCGGTCTATGTTGCGCGTGGCTTCTTGGCCGAAAGCACCGAGCCGACATGGTAGGCTCAGCTCAATCTCCGCTCCCGCGGTCGTCGCAGTCAGGGCTAATCAATACTAGGCTTTACGGTGTTGCATCCGAGCATGCTGTATTTTATCAGTTCAACTTTCACCGAGCCCAAAACATCTTCGCGAGTTTACTCCAGACAGAGTCACCATACTATCAACCCACGCCATCTCCACCCACTCCCTTCAAGTCCGCTCTTGGCGTCTTTTCAGGTGACCCAACATACGAATGTGCGGCTGGCGATGAGTTCAGTGGGTGTGACGAGTCGTGGGCGATCATAATGCGAGAATCGCAGAATGTCTTCATCGCAAGCGCGGGCCTATACTCGTGGTTTTCGACGTACGCGCAGACCTGCATCGACCAGCAACTATGCCAGAAAGCCCTGCTTTTGCTTGAAAAGAACTTCTCCAATGTCAGGATTCAGCACCTCGTTACCATCGGCGCCAAGTATATGGCAGTCATGGATGGCAAGGGCATACTAGCCAAGGATAATCTCAATGTCGATTCCCACCCCTTCTGGTCGCAGATATCTGTGTTGGATGTCAGCAGCAATGGCTCCATGTACGACGAGTACATCTGGGTAGACCCCAAAATCTGGGACATGGAATAGCCAGCATTTACTTGCTCACCCCCTTGCAATGTCAAGATTCCCCCGTGGACCCGTGCTACAAGCACACTGAACTATCCACTGATCACCGTCAGCGATGGCGAATGGACGAGCACCATCACGAAACCGCCCATGACGATATCGGAGTGGGTGTTTGAGCCAGTGACACTGACTGGACAAGCCGTCAACCAGAAGCGCCAGGGCTTCGAGGCTTTTTGGCCCAAAACCGCGACCACACCCCACTGGCCTTCGGTGATCTACGCCGGTCCAGATGGTGATTCTACCACAGTAGGGCCTAAGATATCCTTTCCAAAGCCACCTCAATCCATCGGTCCCAATGCGCAGCCTCCACCGACGGGTAGCTGGCCCAAGAGGCAAATTCAGCCTATCATTGGTCAGATCGAGGAGCCGTTGGTCAAGGAGTGTGGCTTCATAGACTGGGTTTGCTTCACCGAACCATGGATCTTCGGCGACAACAACACCAACTCGGATGGGGATAACGGCGATTTCGGCGAAAACTGGGAAGACAGCTGGGTCGTATGTCCAATACCGAGCAGTTCCTCGTCTAGTTCGACCTCTTCCAGGACGTCGACGAAAACGACAACAAGTGAAGACCCGCCGGAGCCTACGGCGTCTCCGCGCGAAGGCGATCCAATGCAGAATGAAGTCGACTGTTACGGTGGCCTGGATCAGAAGACGGAGCATACGCGCATGGACAGCGCCATCCACGACTTTTGCATTGCGATAGGTAGCTCGGGTGACGTCTTCAAGGAAAATTACTTCAAGTCGTTAACTTACACATTCTACCACAGCACGGGAACCGGTGTCCAAATCCTCATATCGCTCAGCGTCGACCCAGGCTGCCAGTTCAAGTATGACTACGACTTGTGCCACAAATATCTGGAGGTTCCTGTCAACAGCTGTCAATGTGGGGGTGTGAACGGGAAGCAGGGTGGGTTTCTGAATAACGACTGCTACGAGTGGAGGATTGATCCGCAAACGACGTTCTAATCGCAAAGCTCCGTTCTCTAGCCAATTGCTCCGTCGCGAGCTTGTAACATGGGCTGTCTATGTTTCCTTTGTAGTATGCAATAGTCGATAGTTAACGAGGTATTGAAGCCGTACGGGTATTCGAATCGATCGCCTGCGCGCAATCGCTGGTCGAGGGGCGCATGTCCTCATACGAAAAGCGACGGTTCGTACCTATGTCGTGCCCAGCGATACGTGCTCGTGCCATTCCTGCCGTCTGTGCTCTGCCATTGGCTCATCGCATCATCCACATGCGCGACTATCTGCGATTTGGCTCTACTCGAACTCTTCATCAAGGTAGGGAGTCGTAACTTCTCTCTGAGGTTGCCTGCACCAGACAATTTTTCAAAAAGAGTGCAGCGCGGGAGTAAGTAGAGATGATCCGTAATATCCCGCGAACCCCTCGAGCATGGGCCGACCGCACTAGCTGGTAGTACCTGTAGCGAGGCTGTAGACGGTTTCTCAGTTGTGCAAATCGAGATCGGTGTGTGCAGGAACCCCAGCGAATCTATGTGCCATCATCCTCCATGGGTCTGGGTGAAACTGCGGCCTGCTTCAGCGAATAGTGTTTACAATCTCAAGAGAGAGCCGGCTTACTTCGTTTCGGGCATGGTCGCAGCGCCGAGATAGGCATGTTTCCGGTGAGCGAGAAGACTTCAGTAAATGATCTTGTGTACAAGGTGATCTCCATTCAGCTATTTACGGCTGTTATATCGGTGATTCTCAAACCCGGAAGTACAAAAGTTTCGCAAACTTCAATACGATAATAGTACACCTGATACAGGCAGCAGCCAAAGAAGAAGCGAGCGACAGTCTGAATCCAACGAGCACTTCGTGTGTGGACTGGGTAACAACTTCAATAAAGGAATGACAAAAGTGCCTCCTCCCAAGGCACATGATACGAACTCAAAAAACGTCCAAGCTGTGGTAAAGAGAAGAAGATGTTGACTATATGGACATTGCTTGGAAAATAAGGGCTCTCAAAACGACACGCAGTCGCGAAGCAACGCAAGTTGGACAGCGCGAAGAGACAAAGGAACTATGTCGAGTGCTTCCTAAACTCGCTGTCATTGGCGCACCTCCCGGTAGGAACACCGCCAACGCCATGCTGCGAAAGACGTGCTTAAAATGTAATATCAAGTGCGCAATTTAATGAATATGTGCGGAACAGCTGCCACGATGCTGCCTAGGGGTCCACTGGACTGTTCGCTCGGAGGGTTGGGTCTGGGTCGGGTGTCGTGGCAGGCTTTGCTTTGGGCGTGGGATCCGGATCCGGACTAATCGCGTCCTTCTGCGCCTTGGGAGTTTCGATGACAAAGTCAGTCACATCATCGCCGGGTTCTTCGGGAAAGAGGACTGGCGGTGTGAGCGACGTAGGCGCGACTGCAGGTACGTCAAGGCTACCCTCATATTCCTCTGCCGCACGCTCCTCTGTGATCATTGGAGGCGGAGAAGAAGGTAGGGTTGAATCTGGCTGCCCAGGGTCTTCGACAGAGATGACGCTGCCTCTGCTGTTCGTTCGCATCATCTCAATTCCAAGTTTCGACGTAGACTTTGGTCTTGACCTTGGACTCCGAGTGCGCACTGGAGCATGACCCAGCTCGTCGTCTTCATCGTCCCCAGACTCTGCCGACTCGTGTTTGCGGGTCTCCAGAATGCGACGTTTGGCGCCGACTTGCTCTGTCGATCTCTGGCGGCGGATCGTTGCCTCCTCGAGAACGGCTGGCGCGGAGTCCCCGTGGGGCAGGTCAGGTGCACCAACACGATTGGGGACAGCTGCTTTCGCATCGGCATTAGCTGCATCGTCGCAAATTCCTAAGCCACTCATAGCTCGTGCGATGTCGCGCTCCCGCCAATCGTCAGCGTTGTGGATTCTAACTGGCATATCCTCGCCTGCACGACTGTCGTTGTCACCGAAGAAGCTAGAACTAATAGAGTCTTCGCGGCTCGAACCTCGGTAACTGGCAGAAGGGACGGGCGGGTATCCTGAAGAATTCGAGGTCGTGGGGCTGTCCTCCTGGCGCGAAGACTCTTGTCGAAGCCCAGAGGGCATCATCGATGGATACAACTGGTTCGGCGTCCAGCCTGGCGGGGGTGCTTTCCATTGGCACAGTCTGCTCAATGTGTCCGTAAGCTTCGCCACAGTAGGAGGCTTTTCGATAAGTGCATCGAAATAGTGAGGCGCCTGCAGCTCCTTCAGGTATCCAGTAACAGCGACAATCGGAGTGTGCGTATTGGCGTTCTTGGTGTCTCGGATCATGCGAGCGACATCTGCACCATTGACCTGAGGAAGGCGGAACTCCATCATGATCACATCAAATTTGACCTCGCCCATCGCATATCGTATAGCTTCTGAGCCATTGGTAACAGTCAAAGTGCGGCAGCGCAACTTCTCGAGTAGTTTCTCCATGACAAGCCGTGACACTGGGTGGTCCTCGCAAATCAACACGTCTAATGGCCGGAAGAAAGGACCGTCGCCAAAGCTGATCTGCGAGAGTCTTCGAGAACTCTGACGTCGTCGCTGGACACGAAGCAGCGCTTTCGCACGAGAGTCTTCCGTGTCCGACGACGATGGAGATACATCAAGCACTTGACTCCGGCGCTTGTAGTGCCCAGGTAAGAGATCGCGCACAACATCGTCCTCTTGAGACCCAAGCGTTTGGGACCGAGCACGTGGTGAAGAAGCATTGGTTTGTGCCGATGACTGGCGTTGTCCAGTGACGGGCTTCTCTTGAGAAGCCACGGGAGGTGCCGACGGTGTCTTTGAAAGCCTGTTTGGTGAGACAGCTTCTGGCGATGGTCGCAAGCCTGACACACGGGAAGGATCGAAGAAGCTTCCAGGTTGTAGCGAGGATGGGTTGCTGGTCGAATGCGACAACGTAGACGAGCTACTAGACGTCTTGCGTCGGTCATGTTGTCCCGTGCTGAACTGTACGAGCAGAGGAGATGAGGGCTGTGAACCACGACTTGGCGAAGAATGTGGCCCGCTCATCGAGGGAGAAGAGGGCCGTCCGGTGGCTCTGTTGGAGGATAGCGTACGTTTGAGCGGGCCGGGTAGCATCGGGCTGTTCTCCAGCGATGGCGATGGCGACGTGACACTGGGCGACTGCAGAGGCGGTGCGGGCTTGTTTTGTGGAAGCATAGCTTCTGCACGCAACTTCTGGATGACGTCCTTGTTTGCCTTCTCCAGAACAGGCAGGTTCTTGTAACTGAAATTACCAAAGTCGTCAGTTGCCATTGGTTCACTGAGTCTCCTAGACCGGCCTTCCCGCACATGAGCTGGGATATGGAGAGGGATCAGTCCTCGCTTCATAGTTGAGACAGTCACCTGAGAGCGTACTCTAGACAACGCATCGTGTGGTCGGTCAGGATAATCGGTACTTGGGGTTCCTGCTGGTGTAGTAGCTTGGTCTTCAAACTCAGGACTGAAGTTTGCCATGGCGGCTCCTCTAGTGTCGAAATATTCCGTGTCCTCTGGGTTTTCAGGAGCAGGAATGAAGGATGCTTCGTCATCCCGCAAGGTCTCCCAGTTGACATCCGCAAACCACGGATGGCTGCGAATTTCCTCTCCACCACTAGCGTATTTGTCGTCCTTGTTCGCTCCAAGACGGTGTGCAGGATCAGAGCACATCAACCGATTCATCAGATCCTTCGCATCGTCTGATATATCGTATAGCTCATCATCATCCTCTGGCCAATCGATTCTACGCGCGAGAATGTTTTGGAACACCTCATCGGGCGTATCAGCGTGGAATGGAGGGTATCCGTACAAAGATTCGAAGAGGATGCAGCCTAAAGACCACCAATCGCTGACTTCATCCTGGCCATTACCAGCGATAGTTTCAGGGGCAAGATAGTCCGGTGTCCCGACGAATTTGCGGTCGCTATCTTCTGGGTCGAACAGAGCCATAGGTGGCGGTGGCATTGCTGACGACGAAGGCGCCAACGCACTATTTTGAGCTACTGCAGAGTGACTCAGAGAATGTGTGGCGGGGTAGAGGTCGGGAGAACCATCGTCGCTGTAGGCCTCCTCTTCTATCGGTGACCGTCCACGAGGCTGACCAAAGGAATCGTCAGCTATACTGAAGCGACGGAACATGGCTTGTAGCGCATCACTGTCTTGGCTGTCGCTCCGAGTGCCCGAAGTGCGCCTTGAAGGCTCACGGCTTTGTTGGGAACCGTCCCGATTAAGGCTAAAGTACGACGGTTGACCGATGTCTCCAGCGAGAGCAGGTGTCATGGATGGCGTCTGTGAAGGCGAGTGGTTCAAGTCGAAGGATGCAGATCGTGAAGAGCCTACAGACGTAGCGCGATGGAATGGGCCGGTCTTGAGCAGGTCCGGCGCAGGCTCGACAGACTTGAGTGCACGTTTCTGTCGGCCAATCATACCCATCCGCGATAAACCGAAATCAGTCAGTTTTAGATGACCCTTTCCATCGATGAGCAGGTTGTCCGGTTTGAGATCGCGGTGGACAATGCTCCGACTGTGCAAATGTTCGACACCAAGTACCACCTCAGCGAGATACTTCTTCGCCCAGTCTTCTGGTAAAGCACCCAGGACCTTGATGAGCGAGGCACAATCGCCACCGTTCAAGTATTCCATGACGAGATAGAGATAGTCCTTGCTAGAAAAGGTCCAATACAGCTTGGCAACGAAATCACTTTCGCCTTGCCACATCATGATAGCTCGCTCAGCCTTCACGTTGGTGACCTGATTCTTGGCTACCATGTCGGCCTTCTTCAAGACTTTGATAGCGTAGTATTCTCCAGTGGACTTCTTCTTGGCTAGGTAAACGCTTCCGAAGGCGCCTTTGCTGATGGGTTTGATAATCTCGAAATCCTTTATTGACGGTGGAACTGCGCGTGGCTGTGGCTGAGTGGTGGGAATCAAACGAGGAGAGACGGGTCTTGGGCCGTCTGAACCAGCCGTAGACGACTGTCTCCGGTGATGATTTAGAGCATGCACCATTGCTGGCGAAGAGAATTCGGTAGTCGGCAAGATTGGCGACATGATTGGTGATTGTAAGGCCTCCATGCCACTAGGCAGGCGCGGCTTGTTTGTTCGCAGAGGTGAAGATGGCGGGGGTATCATGGAACGAGCAGGCGAATGTTGTCGACTAGACATGACGCTCGGCAAGATCAGACTCTTGCGTTTGCGTTCACGTGAACTGGCTACCCTGCTCAGTCCTACGTCGGATGTCGCTGGTGAATCAGCTCGGCGAGGGCCAGAAAGCACCGATGAACGCATGCTGGTATCACTCTCAGCACCAGCATCGCTCTCGAAATGCATGGATTGGCGCTTGCTGTGGGTCGCTATACTGATGGCGCCCGCGTGCGACCGCGGTGTTTGACAACCCCCTTTAGGACTGCTAGATCGATTTGAACCGGCTACAGAAGACTCACGCCGTCCGACTCGTGCTGGTAACGAGGCGTCAGAAGTGTTACGGAGAGCTTGTGCCATGGAAGAAGGCGCATCGAAAGATCCAGGGAATATGCCTTCTTCGCCGGGAGCTGTATCGGTGTCATTGGCGTCGGATTGAACCTCTTCTTCGGGCCGCTCGTCTTCGGAGGAGCTGTCCTCGCCGGCAGCGATGCGAGCAGCTTTCAGGATCGCGGCCTCGATGCATTCCTGAACCAAGATGTCGAATTCAATGCGCAGTCGTTCAGAGTACTCAAGCACCCTCCTATGGCGAGTGACTGCATCGATCTTGGCCCTGGCAAGCCTGCTGGTATCTTCACACAATAGCTTCAGGCCCTCGGTGTGGTCGACCGAGCCTGTGGTAGGCGATTGCCATTGGAGGACTTGCGAGATGCGGTTCTCCGACTGTGGCGATTGTGTGCGAATCTCCGTGGCTGCTTGACCACGTCCATTGTCTTTGACTGCTGGTGTGTTGATCTCGAGTGCGGTGTCGCACAAGTCCAGAACTAACTCAACGATGCGGGCTAGAGGCCTCCGAACGGCGAATGATCGCGCGCGGTGATGACCAAAACCAGACGAGCGCTCCGAGCGTTCGCGTGATCTTGATGGCGGCGAAGCAGGAGAGTTGCGTCCAGAGGGTGTGCCAGACGATGGCGTCGATGTCGCGTGGATGATGAGGCCCTTGTACTCGGCGGGCTGGATTGGCTGTACCGAGTCTACTGCCGCAGCTCTTGAACGCTGGCTGTGAGACTCCAGTGTATCGAGGACCTTGACGATGGCATTTCGGTGCTCAGCAAGAGTCTCTTGTGCCATCTGTACATCCATTTCCGCACGGTGCTCTTGTAGACAGAGTTCAGAGTGCTTCTCGAACCACCAAGGTGTGATTTGCCGTTCGCAGATTCGGCAGAGTACCGGTAGCGGCGGTGCGTGTTCGCCCGGGTTGGTTGCGCTTTGCTCGGCGAGGCCAGTGAGGTAATGGGCGAGAACCTCAGCGCCGACCCCGAGAGATTCCACGAGGACTTCCGGGAGGTCGATTGTCACTTCGCGAATGATCGATGGCCGGACCATCCACATAGTCTGTTGCGGTTAGTCTAGTCCAAGGTCAGGATGGATTGGGACGTACATGGCTCTCCGCTCCAGTCGTGCGGTCGTATACCATGATTCCTTGAGCCTCGAGGTTCAACAGCTGCTCCTCCTCTTCCTCTACGTGGGTAGGCGACATTGGCATTGACTCGGGGGCCTCGGCGGCGTGCCTCGGTCGCTGCTTGCGCAGGATGGAATGGGGGCCCAGTCGTACGGTGAAACGGGCAATGTGACTCCGGGAGTCGTCTTTCCTAACCGACTCAATCGTCTCGGCGAAACCGTCGGCACCGCCGCATATGATTTCGAGTACAGGCTTGCCCGTGACTTCCTTGGGCAGGGAGCCAATGACGTCGGTCCACGAGGGGCTGACATAGCGGATCTTGCCCTCGAGGTCCAGGTCCATGATGATGTTCAGACTGTGCTCGGCGGCCTCCTTGAGGTCTGCACGCTCGTTGCGCATGTCCTGACTAACACTGCGCTCCATGTTCTGTCGGTGGCCGCTGGTGCCGACAGCCTCCTGCTTGAGGGCAGTGACTGCGGGCGGGGCCAGCGTCGGGGGTTTCTTCTCGTCGGCCATGGGTGCGGTGGGTGGTGCTATCGTCGCGAGAGCCCGTCGCCGGGGGGGATTGGGCGGGTGCCCGAGGGCTGGCGGGTGCTGAGCTATGCGCAGAGAGCTGCCAGGACCATGGTGGGAAAAAAGCGACGGTCCGGGAGAGTCGGGCGTGCAGCTGGGGAAGGTACGCGTTGACGAGCAGTGCGGTAGTGCTTGCTGACTGCAACGAGAGTGGGTCTCGCAACCGGGATGAGGGGACTAGACGAGCTGCATAGTAGTGCGAGCGTGCGAGAAGGCGAGGGGAGCAATTGGGCGATGTAATGAGCGTCGCGGGCTGGGGATGGATGAGGGCGGTGGGCAGCAGGCGGCGGCCGTGGCAGTCGTCGCCGTCGTGGTGGTGGACGGGGCGAGAGGGGTACACAATGGGCGTCGTCTCAGCCGGCAGCACAAGGCGTCGGCAGAAAGGCGTTGACAAAAAAGAAAGCACGCCAGGCGGGCGGATGAGCAGCTGCACGCATGGGATGGGCCTCGTCGGCACGCTATCCAGCTGGCAAAAGTCCCCACGCAGCACCCAAGCACGCGTCGAGAGAAAGTCACACGCAAAACAGCCGTGCACTGGTGCGCGCGGAGCTAAAGGGTATGCATGATGCTGGTGTAGGGAGGGTGCATTCACTGGCCCGAGCGCCCGACCGTGACGGCACATCCTGGCCGCCAACACAACGGCAGAACCTCTCGCGGGCTTGTCCAACAACACGGCCACAGTGCTGCGGCATTGGCAATCAATCGCGAATCAATCGAGACGGCCGTTGGCCTGTCGACAAGGCGGGGTACAGCACGGCAGCAGTCGTCCCTCTCTGCTCCCATTGTCATGACCTGCCGCAGACTCCCCCTCTACTGACCGCTTCGCTGCATGCTCCCGGTAATCCCTGGACGAGTGCAGGCCGTTGTGCTATTTGCTCGCCCATGTCTTTGGTCAGCTTGGGCAACACGAGACGAACCACGGGCAGCGCACTCCCAGACAGCCTGCGCGCACCTAAACACTATTCTGCAAAACAGCGCTTGTGTGTAATCAGCCCTTAGTGATCGCCAGCCCCTCCCCAAGGCCGGCTACGACACAGCCAGAGGACGACTAATCCCGTCGGACAATAACTCGAACGGCTGTGCAGCATCGCGAACGCATGTTCACGCCATCATCAGCCGAGCACCATGACCGCTGCCCCCTCGACAAGACGGCCCAACGTTGCACGACTGCCCTCGTTATTGCGCGCGACAACAGACGAGCCCCTCGCCAGGACCTGCAGCGTCGCCGTGGATACACCACCTGGGGAGACGTGCAGATCGCTCCTGCCCGCCCAATCACACCCTCGTCGCATGCACCTCTGCTCCTTCCCCGTCTTGCCTGGATGCGGCCCAGGCCCGCTACGTCTGCAACTAAGCCCGTCCTGTCGGCGGTCATATAGACGTACACACAGCGGAGCGAACAGCTTGCTATTCCCGCTCCGTACACTTCCTATTCGACCTTCGCCTGGTGAACCACGTCCAGACCTCGACGTTGGATGCATCCAGGCAACTACCTGGGTTTGAGTGCCGCATCACACCCTCACAACACTAGCTCTGCGCTACTGGGAATCGCCACCTGGGCCACGACGTGCATCGAGTCTGGAGTAATAGAATGGGGTTTGTTGACACAGCACTGATGCTACATGCTACGGCACCTCCCTATTCACCGACGCCGAATAACGAAGATGACACCCGTGGACGATTGAGTCTGTCACGTGCTCTTCCGAACGTCCGTAAACTCGTGCTTCCAACTCCAGTTAGGAACACTACCATGCTCTAATCGAAGTACACTGCCTCGGGCTTGTGTACACAAATCTTCCCCGATGCGTCGCTCTTCAACACCACCCTGGGATCCTCTTTGCTTGCCTTGACCTTCTTGCCATCGACCTGCTTTTCTTCGTACAGAACCTCCACAACCTCACCGTCAACATAGCCAGGGAGCGAATGCCATTGAACTTCCTGGCCCTTCTTCGGCACACGGGTTATGTCGCCGGCAGCTGCAATAGGCTTATCGTGCTTGTTGACTGTGCTCTTCTGTCTCTTGTTGGCACTGGGAGCCTCTATGTTTGCGCCACGTCCTCGCTTTTGACCTGGATGATCGTCCTGCGGGGGACTCTTGGATTTCCGGCTGCTTTCCAAGAACTTTTGGTATGCGCGTTGATCCTCCTCCATATGGTCCGGGTCGTCCCATTGCGTGGTGCAGTCCGTCTTGCTCTTCTTCTCGATCTTGGTGAAGCCATTCTTCTCACCGTCTTTGGTAGCATCTTTCTTCGCTTGTGCAGCCTTCGACGTGTTGGCGACATGTTGCTTGCCCTCCTTGCCTCCCTCCTGCTTCTTGGCATCTGTCTCCTCCTTCTCCTTCTCGCTCATCTCCTCCCATGCCTTCTTCGGCAGGTAGCGGTGTTCCAAGCCGTTCTTGTCTTTTGCGCTTCCGCTGCCGTCCTTTGTCTGCCACTCTTCTTCCGTCCACTCATCCAGATGCTTCGCTTTCTCGTCCTTCTTGTCCGTGGTATATCCTCCACCGCGTTTCTTATACTCGGATGCCATCATCTGTGCCTGCAATTGACTACGTCAGTGCTGCTCAAATGTTCCGCGCTGGTGGAGCCTACCTTTCTGGCTGACCATTGGCCGGGCTCACCTCCCTTGTCACCAGCTTGGATCTCCTCCTTGACTTCATCACGCAGTTGCGGATCCGTGTATTTGTCGTCGGTCTTGGAAGGCATTTTTGATGAGACTGAACGAAGAGCAAGTCTGAGAGGAGTCGTAGTCACACGAGGTGCGCGATATGCAGCAACAAGCAAAAACGGTCGGGGGAGAAGCGTGCGATACATTCCAGAAGAACAAGCGTCCAGCAAACAATCTTTGTACCACCCCAGATTCCCTCCACTGACGTACAGGTACCTGCGCAAGCTTCAACCGTTCTCATCTTAAACAGCCAGCCACCCTGAATCACCTACATCATGAAGTCTTCACGATTCCGTATGGCGGCCAGAGCACCTTGGAAGCTGGTAGAGCACGTCTCGTTCCTCTCAAACGCGCGCCGGGATGACATCAATGACCTCTCGATAGACCCATTCGGGTTGGTGTGAGCGCTCGGACCTGATCGTGCGCTGAGATCGAGGAGAAGCCAGCTAGCGTGCGTCTGCCAGATCACCCACCAGACGTCCATGCCTTCTGGACTACCTTGGAAAGGGCGACCCAACATTTGTGCGCAGGCTGCTGCTTTTCCCAGCCACCCTTCTCATTTCCTTGCTTTGACGGGAAGTTGCTCGTGCGTCAACTGTGGGATGCAAAATGCTCCTTGAGCCATGTCTGCCCCAAGCCGATATGGGCCGGTCCGTAAGTAGCGTGCTACCGGCGTATGCTATAGCATAAGTGCAGCCACCGCCCGGCAGATGTTGCACATTCTCTTAGACCCGCCCGTGAGAGCAATTCTGAATTCCCATGATCGTGAGTCTGGTAGGTAAAGGCTCTGAAGCCGTGATCAGTGCGACTCTCAAAGGTATCATCGCGATACCGATGCCGATGGCCCCTCTCGCAGCGAGGCCACACAAACAACCAAAGTACTTGCCGCAGAATTCGCAGGGCATTATCGCACACCATCATCGTTCGTTCTACAATGGCGTCATCTGGAATCTCTTCATTAATGGTGTAACATGACAGTACCTTTTGTGAAAATGTCGGTCGCATCTCACGAGGAAATGGAAGACACTCCAGCGAGACCCTACACAATGAGACAACGCTCCCGTCATCTTCCAGAGCCATTGATGGCGCATGGGAGAGCGTCCATCTTATACCTCTGCCTTGGTAGTCGTGCTAGAAGAGGTCACTACGTTCCGAGTAGCCGACGTCTTATACCTCAGTGACTAGTGCCAAAGCAAGTCAAATCATTTTCGATTTTGCGACTTTTCCGATTGGCTCACATCTTTCGATGCAATGAATGTGGGCTGGCTAATGTACGTTTTAGTAGAAGTACGGTACACACTACCTTAGCAAGAGCTGTAGGTACCCCTCCATCATGGCATTCTGGGCGCGCTTTAACTGGAGCCAGGAGTGCAAGAGGATCGACCGTCGTTCCGTTCATCGGATTCATCTAGATGTGATGGAGAGGCTAAGATACCGATGAAGTCACAGCGACGCCTTTCTTCCATGCGGCTTCTGATGGCTTCCATATGCCTACTAGAATCCACATCTTCTACACTCGATGAAGGCTTCCGGTCGAGTCCTAGGGCACACTACAACATGCCGGCGTCCTTTCGGCCATGAGGTAGGAGTATCTAGGCCCGAGGAGGAGCGCCTGACTTGCCTCAACAGGTGTCTACGGAAAAGGTCTGCCAAATACTGAACACTACTACGACTTGTGGATGACGCAACGCGACCAGTGTGACATAATGGGAGGCGACGATGCCATATAAAACCGTGAGCATGATATCACAGGAACAAAGATATACTGACTTCATTCCACTGTCTTCACCTCCAGACTTGAAAATGCACCTCACCCCATTCCTCTTCGTGGCATCCGCCACAGCCCTTCCCGCCATTTTCCGCTCCCGAGCAACTCTTGCAGACGCCCTCCTGCCCGAAATATCCCTCCCAATCGACTACTCTTTCGGCGTGCGGGTACCAACATCTTCCAACCCGTCATCATCTAACCCTCTGGCACTCCTTGTGAACGGTTACACTGTCAAAATCCCACTCATCGCCAGTTCAGGCACTCTCGTCTCATGGATAGCCAACTACGCAGACGGAAAGGCATACAACACCCAATTCACCTCCATCAACCCCTCGGCGCCTAGGAACATCACTACGGACTCCGACTCCACCTCGCAGCAAGGTGGAAACAGTGTCTCAAACGCCACAGCACTGGCAGACGGACGACAAGCTCGCGTAATCACGACATCTTTCTCCTCAGGCAACGCCGCATCCGCCGCAGCCGCCGCCCTCGACGGCACAAACTCAGATTCCACGTCCTCATCCGGCGCCGCAAACAGCACGGCAGTCGCTACAACCAATGCCCTAGGCGAAGTCCTCATCTTCACCTCCGCCAACACCGCCAACGCCCTAAACTCGCAATCGATCAAGAACGCCAAAGGCGCTGAAGCAGCCTCATCATGCGCCGCCGACTCCGGGCCTGCTGCATCCGCGCAAGCAGAGCAAGTTAACAGCCTTTACATTCCCATTGGCACCTCTTCAGACGGCAAGGAAACGCAATGGCTGAAGAGCTCGGCTTATGCGGCGTGTGCGGCGGGTGTTGATTCGCCGAATCAGGGAGGTAGTTCGAGTTCGGGGAGTCAGTCTAGTTTGACGGGCGTGAAGAGTAGTGTTACTTGTAACGGGGCGACGAGTACAGATCAGACGAAGAGCACGACGTATAAGGTTAGTGTTAAGGGGAGGTATACGCTGTTGAAGGGGTTTAATGGTGCGGTTGGTGGGCAGAGGGTTGCGGATAGTAAGAGTCAGTGTTAGATGTGTCGTGGGTGTTCGATCTTCAAAAGGCTTTATAGAGCTCAGGCAAGAGTATAGCTGTATCTTCTTAGTTTTGACTCTTCACTTAGTTGGATGGCATGTCTTGAAATTTGCGATATATATCACAATGCAACAAACATGGACGTTTCACTTCATCATTCCTGCCTTTGTGTGAACATAATCACATACCCTCTTAACTACCACAAGATTTTCAACATCATTCTATTCTCTCTACTGCGTATCTTCATATCTTGCTATCTGGGGAACCGGCCCCGGTCCCCTTTCACTTTCACCGTGACGATCTCGTGCGCACCTTCACTTTCTCTTACTCTACACTGACGCTGCTATTGACAAGCCGCACAGTGAATACTGATCCCTGAATTAGACTAGCTTGACGCGCGCTCCGCTTTGATAGAGACAATAGCAGAAGCTCAGTTACCTTTACGATGTGAAGACCCTTGCTGTGGAAGACACTCACCTCCTCATCCACAAGCCCAGTTGCACATCATATCAGCGACATGCTTGACTTACTATCTTCATTAATTCTCACACCTCTGGCTAGTAACACGCCGCCTCTGGACGTCTCGGACTTGACGTCGTCCCTGCTCACCTCATATCCGCGCCCAAGGGCACCATGGCGCGACCCATACGTTCCCATATATGGCCACAGCCCGCTGCGAGCCGAATACATGTTGCCTAAGTCATGGCCAGACGAGCGCAATGGTGAGGCGACAAGTCCCTCGATGCATCGCGACTCCACCACACCACGCTCACAAGGGCCAACGTCGTCCTCAGTCAGCCATGACAGCTTGATAGCTGAGCCTTGCGAATCGCTTGAAGTCGAGCAGGATGATACAAACTATCGAGGTCCATCGGCCAATCTGGTGGCCAGCAGACTACCGCAGGTAGAGGCCGATACGATGGCCCAGCGTCGTGAAATCGAAGACGTCTACAGTATACGAAATATCTTGAACAAGAAGCGACGTTGGGATGATCGCATGGCGGTCTTGCTTGGTGAAACGATGCTGGCAAATTCTATCAATCGACATCTAGGGGCTGTAGAGGTGGGATATCTACCCGAAGATGAACACACAATGGGAAAAGGGACAGTTGGTACAAACGGGCACCGAAGAATGCACGAATTCCTGCACAGCAAGGAGAAGAAGAGGAAACGAAGTGTTGAAGACATTGGAGATGAGGTCACGGATGATAAGAGTACCAAGAGGACGCGAACAATGCCTCGGGGCATATTGAAGATGCAGACAGAGAAGAAAGATCGACTACTAGCCAGCAGACATACCGGATGAACACGACATGGACCTGGCATACAAGAGACAAGTCAGACGCAGACGGAGTACAGCGATGTGAAACCACATGTCGCGCCTGCATGATCACCCCGATGTCACCCAAATACGCTACAACTTCAGTCTAGATGGACGAGTATTGGCAGATTCACCGCCTTGAGGTGCCGATTATCCGCAAAGGGTGGAAAAGGAAGTTTGACTGCAGGATGGGACCAAGTGGAGATGAGTGGGTAATGGATCATGGGGCAGGGAGCATGGGCCCCCATCGCCAAGATGCGGGGAGAGCTCCTCCCCAACACAGCCGGAGCCATGCAAGGTACCACAGCTGCTGTAGCGTGCTGTTGACCTTGTCGACATTTCCACACCGCCTCGACCGAGTCCCAATCCCCATCTCCAGCCTCATCCACCATGGGAGGAGAATCGCACCGCAACATGCCCGTGCCCGTGGCCAAAGACTACCCACAGCTGGCGGCTGGTCCCGTTGGCAAGCAGATCCACAGCATCTACCAGAGCCGACTGAGGCAGTTCCTCGATGCAGGACAGTACAGGGAACAGAGTCTTATTGGGTGAGTCTCGAGCTTCGCGCCTTCCTTCTCCTCCATCCCCAGCTCCAAGATGCTCATACGTCATACAGCAAGCTCACCGAAGCTGTCGCGTCCGGTACCGACTGGGTGAAGCTCTCCGTCTACTCGCCCCCAAACCTATCGCGCCCGCTCTTTAAGGAAGCCACTTCCCATGCCTTTCACCCCACCAAAGTCGGCGAGTCATTTGGCCCCAGTTGGTCGACCCACTGGTTCAAGGTCCAGCTCACGGTGCCTAAGCACATGCTAGACAAGGAACACCTCGAATTCGTCTGGGATGCAAACAACGAGGGCTTGATCTGGACTGAGGATGGACACACTGTTCATGGGCTGACAGGTGGCGGCGAACGCACGCAATGGATCCTGCCCAAGGAGTTTAGAGACGGCAAAGAGCATACCTTCTACATCGAGATGGCCTGCAACGGCATGTTCGGCAATGCCCCCGGCGGCGACTCGATCCAGCCACCAGACCCAGACAAATACTACACGCTGCACACTGCTGAGGTCCAGGCGGTCAACCTGGAGGCGAGAGGGCTATACTTTGACTTCTGGGAGATTGGAGATGCCGCTCGCGAGTTCCCTGGGGACTCGACGCAAGCCCATGATGCCCAGCAGATCGGCAACCGCATCATCGACACTTTCATTGCGGGCAATGGAAGCCAAGAGAGCATCAAAGCATGCCGCAAGATTGCGGCTGAGTACGTCGGCAAGGACGTAGACTCGCACAAAGTATACGAGACCGACCAGGAGGCTATCGTACACGGTATCGGCTACTGCCACATCGACACGTGTTGGCTCTGGCCATTCGACGAGACCAAGCGAAAGGTCAACCGATCCTGGTCGAACCAGTGCGACCTCATCGAGCGATACCCCGAGCTTCGCTTCTGCTGCTCACAAGCGCAGCAATACAAGTGGCTCGAGCAGTACTACCCTTCCACATTCGATCGCGTTAAGAAGAAGGTCAAGGAAGGAAGCTTCCAGCCTATCGGTGGTAGTTGGGTCGAGCATGACACCAACCTTCCTGGCGGAGAGTCACTCATCAGGCAATTCTTGTACGGCCAGCGCTACTTTGAGAGCAAATTTGGCCAGCGGTGTCGCACTTTCTGGCTACCGGACACTTTCGGGTACTCAACGCAGCTACCACAAATCTGTCGCATCTCGGGTATGACGAGATTCCTCACCCAGAAGCTGAGCTGGAACAACATCAACAACTTCCCACATACAACATTCAACTGGGTCGCGTTGGACAACAGTCAGGTCATCTGCCATATGCCCCCATCTGAGACGTACACGTGCGAAGCGAACTTCGGTGACGTCAAGCGCAGCGTCACACAGCACAAGTCGCTCGACCAAGACAAGTCTTCGCTGATTGTCTTCGGCAAGGGAGACGGAGGCGGTGGCCCGACATGGCAGCACCTTGAGAAACTCAGGCGATGCCGCGGTATCAGCGACACTGCTGGTCTGTTGCCTCGCGTCAAGCTAGGCGACTCAGCAGACGACTTCTTCGACCGCCTAGAGAAGAAGGTCGAGAATGGTACTGAGCTCGTGACATGGTATGGCGAGCTGTACTTCGAACTTCACCGTGGTACATACACTACACAGTCGAACAACAAGCGCAACAACAGGAAGTCTGAGATTATGCTAAGAGACATTGAGTACCTGGCGACTCTGGCGACAATTAAGAACGGCTTCGGCAAGAAGAGCTCGTACAAGTACCCGAAGAAGGACATTGATGACATGTGGGAGAACGTGCTCTTGTGTCAGTTCCATGACTGTCTGCCTGGAAGCTCCATCGAAATGTGCTACGACGACTCCGATCGGGTATGTTGCTGATCCCCAAACTTGACTTTATGACTGACCTTTTTAGATTTACGCCGAAGTGTTTGCTACTGGAGAGAGGCTGCTTTCCGACGCCCTTGCTGAACTTGGCTTCAACGATGAGACTAGCTGGGATCAAGACACAAAGCTATTTGCGATAAACACCCTGCCATGGAGCCGTACCGAGATCATCAAGTTGCCGAGTGAGGCAAGTCGAACGAAGTATAGTCCCCCAGGGGCGGAGTACGGTCTTGCTCATCGTAACGGATCTCAGAAGGGCTTGGGCGCTCTGGACGTATTCCCACTCCACTCTGCGTACCCTGCTCAGAAGGCGACTATTGAGGAGATCCATCCCAATGTTTACGAACTCCGCAACTCGCAATTTGTCGTACAGGTCAACAACGGTGCCATCACCTCGCTCTTCGATATTGGCGCCGATCGCGAACTGATTCCGAAGGGTGCCAAAGCCGGTCAGCTTGTAATCTACGACGACAAGCCACTTTACTGGCAAGCGTGGGACGTTGAAGTCTACCACCTCCAGTCCCGCCAAGAACTCGAGCCCAGCAAGGTGACCATTGCGGAGAACAGCGTTCACCGTGTGAGCCTGGTGATTGAGACGAAGGTCTCAGACAAGTCGTGGGTTAAGACGACCATGAGTCTACCTGCAGCCGTAGGAAACACACCTAGTGCTATAGAGTTTGACGCAGAGATTGAATGGCACGAGACCATGAGGTTCCTCAAGGTCGAGTTCCCAGTCGACATTGTGAATACAGAAGCCAGCTACGAGACGCAGTTCGGTACTGTGCGCCGACCCACGCACTACAACACTACATGGGACATGGCCAAATTCGAAGTCTGCTGCCACAAGTGGGCCGATCTTTCCGAGGCTACCTACGGTGTCTCGATCCTGAACGACAGCAAATACGGTTTCGCAGTCGCCGGAAACGTTATGCGTCTGTCACTTCTCCGCTCTCCCAAGGCCCCCGACGCCCATGCCGACATGGGAAGCCACAAGACTCGCTACGCCATTTTCCCTCACAAGGGCGGTCTGGACGAACGCACAGTGCGCAAGGCCTTTGAATTCAACAACCCTCTCAAGATCGTTGGCCGCCAGGGCCTGCACGCCCCACCATCCGCCATGCACAGTGGTCTTCTGAATCCCTTCCACATCTACGGCGCACCCAACCTTGTGCTCGACACCATCAAGCGCGGTGAAGACGACGAGGATGTAAGCCGCGGTGAACTGCCAATCAAGAAGGGCCATTCAATCATCCTACGTATCTACGACAGTCTGGGCGGAAAGAGCAAGGGTGTGCTTACCTGGGGAGATGTCGATGTGAAGAAGGTGATCAAGGTCAATGCGCTGGAGGACGAAGAGGGAGAGCCGCTGGACATAAGCGACATGAGGGTAGGAGCCGAAGAAGTGAAGGAGAAGGGTGTGCCAATCGAGGTTCGCGCATTCGAAGTGGCGAGTTACAAGCTGTTGTTGGCGTAGGTATGGTTAAGGGGACGCGGTTGATGGGTAATGAGTAATGAAAGGATGTGGTATAACATGGACGGTCCTTCGAGCAGTGGGGGTCATCTTGGAATACTGTCCGGGCGTCGAGTATACATAGTTGAGCTTCAGGCATAAGCAATATTACGGATCGTATCCAGTACGGTCAACCTGCTTTTTGAGATCAAGATGAAAACTGTGTCATTGTGTCCAAAACGCCTATAATGCCGTATCCCAAGCTCTATATCTCGATTGATGCCATCAAGCTACCGTGATCCTAGTACGAGCTTAGTTGCACTCGAGGACAAGCATTCCGCTCGCCTTGCTGGAGTGCAGACCTAGTGGATGCGATCCAACTTGAGCCTGTTCCTGGCAATCTTGTCATCGACCGAATCTGTCTTGCCAGTTATGCGTGTAATGTGCGTGTTCTGGTTATCGACCTCCTCGCCCATCGCGCGACCGAGTTGGTTCAGGTTCTTGGCCATGCCATGAAGTTGGTCTGTTAAAACAAGTCTGTTAGAATGCACGCGTCAATGGAATAGACGGGGAATACGTACCCAAGTTGTTATCGATCTCGTTCTCCATCTCATCGTCCTCCTCGTCAGCCTCGAACTGGAACTTGGAACGTGCAGCCAGCGAGCTCTTGTTGTTGCCTTGGGGACCACCGCCTGTCGCCAGCTTACGCTGAGCTTCGTTTGCGCGGGCTCCGGACTCCCACTTGGCCCGGTTAGTTTGTTCTCGGGTGTCACGGTCGCGTGCGTGCTGGTCCATGGCTTGTTGCATTTGCTTCTCGCGCTTGGAGTTGCCTGTGAAGGGGTTGGGGACGATGGAGAACATGCTTGCGTTGATGCCTGGAGACGGGTGAGTCATGAATGATACGTGGTGAGGGGTGCGTCCTTACGGGCCAGTTCCTTGGTCTGTCCATTTGCTCTGTCGCTCTGGATAGAGGCCAGGTCGAGATTGCGTTCAGTGCTAGAAACGAGTTAGCCGTGTATCAGCGTGTGAAGATGTGTCCAACGTACTTATGGATACGCTCTCCCTGTGCTGCTAGTGTGCCTAGAGTTCCTCGACCAGTTTCCAAGGCCTGCTCAGCTAAACGAAGAGCGTTCCTGGTGCTCGCAACATCTTGCTGCTTCATGAACTTGATCTCTTGCTTTGTGGCATCGATGTCTTCCTCTTCTTGTTCTTCAGCCGTCAATTGGCGGTCCTCGTATGCTCCGTAGCCACCAGGCGCAGAGCCATAGCCACCGGGAGCACCAGCTCCGTATCCGCCACCGGGCGTGCTTCCATAGGCACCGCTTTGACCCAGGGCGCTGGGCTGCTGAGGCGGTTGCGCTTGCTGGCGTTGGGGAGCGTTGCCGAACAGCTCGTTGCGGCCTGCCTCGGTGCTCATGGTGTCGTTGGACGCAGTTCTGCCCAGGCCTCCGTAGCCGCCGGGCCGCTGTGGTGCGCCTCCGCCATAGCGATCAGCTCCATAGCCTGACTGTGCGCCGTAGCTGCCTCCTTGCGCGCCATATCCGCCTGGTCGCTGTCCGTAGCTCTGGCCCGGGCCGGTGACAGCCGGCGTCTTCTCTTGGCGGAAGGAGTTGTCCTGGCCGTCGTTCGAGTACGAGGGGGGTGGTTGTGCGTATGGATCCTTGCCTACAGGCGCGGCATACGGATTCTGGGCGGCTGGGCTCTCCTTTCCGCCCTTGTCCTTCTTCTTGGAGAATAGACCCATGATTCAGGTGTAGAGTTTTCGATGTGGTGAAGAAGACGAGGAGATGAGTCGCGTCTTGTAGGCGTCGACGTCAGGGGTGGGTGCGGTGAGGGCTGACGGGTCGGGGAGCACCAAGGGAATTGTGGGGTGCGTTTCCAAGGTTATCGATTGGGCGAGCCAAGGTTCAGGGTCTCGCGGCGGGAACGCGAAAAGTGATTGAAGGAAGGCACGAGATGAAGAGGCGATGCAGTAGTATATGAATGTCACAGGTAGAGGAAGTCGCGTTTGAGCAATGAATGTTTTGCTGCATCTGGTGTTTCAATCATTCGAAGCGCCCAATGCCGCTAGTGAAGGCGGAGCCCTGGGGTGAGTACGCCACCGCTTGTGGCTGAGGGCCGCTTGCAAGGAACTGCTCGAAATAGCTACAAGAGGCGTTCCAACCGTGGGTTCGAGTAAAAGCACGAAGAACAAATCTGCAACTTGCTTCGAGAGTGTGTCCTGAGCAGCGCATTCCAAACTTGAATGCGAAGATTGGTAGGGCTGTCGCATGGTTGGGCCCACATCATTTGGTCCCTGCAGCCGCACTCAGGCACCGCACCTAAATTGGCCTTTTTAAGGTCCACCCGTACGCATAGGTTGAGCCCTCCGACATTTACTGGGTATCTTTCGTCCTGCAATCTATAGCGTGAATAGCAAGCATGCACGATGCTACGTCGTCCAAATCGCGCTGTCCTCCTCGTGTGTAACCTCGCCGTCCGAAGAGGGTAGATCCTCGTGCTCCTCTTTTGTCCAGATCTCGTTCCCAGTCACCACCGGGAACGAAGTCAGGACACGGCTAATGTCTCCCCACCATACTTCGCCAAACCTTCGATACCAATCCACTGTGACCTTCAGACCTTCATCAAAGCTCGTTTTGGGTTCCCAACCCAGCGCGCTCAGCTTGGTCCCGTCCGTCGCATAGCGCTGGTCGTTGAATGGACGGTCTTCCGTGTGCTCGACCCATTTCGACAGCTCGACAGGGGAGTCATGGGATATTTTGAAGACATCCAACAGCCTGCGACATATGTCTGCGTTCGATATCTCGTCCTTTGATGCTATATTGTAGATCTGACCGATGTCGCCTTTGTGAAGTATGGTGTCTAGCGCATCTACAATGTCCCCTGCGTACAGATATCGTCGTGTGGGTGAGCCGTCGCCGTGGAGTAAGAGCTTCTGTTTTCGCTGTAGAAGCATGATGAACTTTGGGATGATTTCTGCACAAGTCAGTAATCTACATCCACTCGGGGGATTGGGATTGCCTACTCTCAGGAAACTGATGCGGCCCATATACATTGTTCGCACGAACGGTGATCAGCGGCAGCTTGAAGCTACTCCTGTATGCGCTGACCATCATCTCTGCCGCTGCTTTACTCGCCGAGTATGGGTTTGTTGGGGCCAGTATGCTGGTCTCGCCCAGGTCTGCCGCCCCGACGGGTACATCGCCGTATACCTCGTCGGTCGAGATGTGTATGAACCTGTTGACGCCATGTTCCCTTGCTCTCTCAAGCAGAACATGGGTGCCATATACATTGGTGTTCGTGAACTCGTACGAATTGCCAAAGCTGAGGTCGACATGCGATTGCGCCGCGAAGTGGAAGAGCGTGTCAATCTTGTGTTTTCGTAGAACGCGCTTTACGTCCGCCGGTGACGTGATATCGCCTTGTTCAAAGGTAAAGTTGGGTCGTTCATCGAGAATCCGCGTGTTGTTCAGCGCAGCGCAGTAGTCCAGCTTGTCGAATGATACGACATTGTAGTGTGGGTATGTGAGCACCAGATGCCGTACGAACCAGCAAGCTCTACTTGTTGGTCAGTTGCGATGCATTATAAGGAAAGGTCAAGAGACGCACAGCTCACAACTTCCCGTGCTCTCGTCGCAACGTACATGAAGCCAGCTCCACCAGTTATCAAGATGTTCTTCGCATCAGGAAGAGGCTCGAAGTTGGTGTTGCCAATGAGTATCGGCGCCTGCTTCCATAGTTCCTGCTTGACATGCGATCTCGCATTGAGAACGGTTGACCTTCGCCGGCCTGGTGCTGTTAGCGTCGGGGTTGGACTGTGCCTTGCATTGCATCGTGCAGGTGCCCAGGTGGAGACTCACGCTTTACGCCATTGGTGCCATTGGGCACATAGTGGGCGCTGTCAGAGTCTTGGCTGGGACCCATCGTGGTGGAAGCTCTTGTCGTCATCTACCAAGAGTCGTCGAACGCTTGCTTGACATGCTCGAGTTTAACATACAATAAGTTGTACTGGTCACGTATGCGCGCGCTGCTGCCGCGTGTCTCGAGCACGAGCGCGATACGGCACTAACCCGACACGGAGACGCATCCGCCATCACGCGTTACGTCATCAAGATCTGGCGAAACTGCCTAGGTGCTCAACACCAGCTGGGCGAGAACCCTGCATCAACACCGCATATGCCCGCATCCCGACACAACGAATCATTAGGCCTTGATACATACCACGCATCGGAGCTTCTTTGAGCGAAGACCAGCCGTTCAGGCTCCGTAAATACCATATCTGCATCACCGAAAGTCGAGCCGAACAACGCTATGCATCGTTTTGAGCGAAAGGCGCATACTCTTCTACCTCAAACCAAGGATCTTCTCCGGCCGATCAGTGGTTTCTGTTCCACGCATTTGTAGTTCAACAGGATCCAGGACAGGAGACATGACAGGGACTGTGTTACACATACCCCGCTTCTCCCCCAGCCCGTCAACACCTATCTACGCGTCTCGTAGCCTTCGCAGCGAATTGGATACGTCGGCGCGATACACATACTGCGGATTACGCATGTCTTTATTTCCGGCTCTCCCGCGAACAGCCAAAGCGGGCTGCCCCACCACGGTAATGTGGGGATGATCCCCAGCCGTAGCATTCGAAAACGAAGCAACGGGTATGATTACGTGAAGGCGCGTGTGTAAGCTTCTCATCTAAACATCATGACCATTGCTGGCACCAAGCTCTCTGCACCCACCAACTTCTCGGTCTACTATTGAGATATTCGCCTATCTGTAACTGCGAGCATGTGGGCTACTTATCTTCTTCTGTCAGGCATCATCGCTCTTATACTAGACTACAGCCGCATGCTGTACCTACGATGGCGAATGGTAATTGCTTACTCCTTTGCCAGCTTCATGTCGGGTATGTCACTAATACGCCAATAGCCTCCAGGACCGTTGCCTTGGCCTATTGTTGGAAACACCTTCAGTCTACCGGAGGAAAAGCCTTGGTATCTCATGGAACAACTATCGAAACAATACAAGTCACCGCTCATCACGTTCTGGATCGGACGGTTAGTTCCGCAGCAGTTCTGCCGTTCTGAACAGTGAATAACACAGCACAGGAGACCGACAGTCTGGATCAATGATGCATGGACTGCAGATGAGCTGCTTGTCAAGCGAGCGAACATCTACAACTCTAGGCCTCGCATGCTGATGTTCGCTGAGCTTATGTCCGGCCAAATGAATCTGCTGCATAAATACACCTACACAAAAGTACAGCGTGAAAGGTTTCGCGACCTCAGGAGAGTTACCCACCAAGGTGTTGGGATACAGCAGGTCAGCGTAACGCAGCTTTCATTGTGTTCTTGCTAACGTTACCAGATAAAACGTCACCGAAGCCTCCAAGACGACGAAAACAAGATAGTGGTATGCGACCTCCTCGAGACTCCCGATAAGTTCGTATCACACTTCGAGCGATACGCTACGAGCGTCGTATCGATCATCGGCTTTGGACGCCGGATTGGAGATATACAAGATCCATTGATCACTGAAGTAATCGCTCAGATGCAGACCTCTGCTAAGATGGCAGTCGTCGCCAAGGATTTCCCGCGATTGATGGAAACCTTCCCATGTAATTTTCGAAGCCACTTACTCAAATCCATACTAACAAAGGCAGGGCTGGCCAAGTTTCCGGATTGGATGGCTCCCTGGAAGCGTGATACTCGCCGTTCAGCAAAGCCCAAATACGGCCGCAATGATTTCTTCTATGCTTTGGCTGAAGAAGCCAAGCAATGTCCAGAAGAGAACTACTCCAAGTACCTGTTTCGCGAAGCACCTCACCTCAATCTTCATCCTCTCGAAATCTCCAATCTCGCCGCCAACCTACTCGGTGCTGGAGCGGACACATCAAGTAGCACTCTACAGACAGCTGTTCTGGCCATGCGCGCATTCCCTGAGACCCTTGAACCCGCTTGGGAAGAGCTCGACCGTGTAGTAGGTCGAAGACGAAGTCCGACGCTCGATGATGATCTTCCATATCTCCGCGCTTTCGTCAAAGAAGTCTTTCGCTGGCGTTCAGTGGCGGTTATAGGAGGTACTGCTCATGCACCTACCCAAGATGACTACTACAACGGCTACTATATAGCGAAGGGGACCTGGGTGCAGGGCAACGTCTGGGCGATACATCACAACGAGCGCGAGTTCCCCGATCCTGATCGCTTCAATCCTAGGAGGTTCCTCGATACGGATGATAAGAGACCGTTTCCCGGAGAGAAAGGATACATGACTTTTGGATGGGGTAGAAGAAGCTGTGCTGGTCAAGCATTGGCAGAGCAGGGTACGCATCTCAGTATCGCGCGATTGGTGTGGGCATACAAGGTGGAGCCAGAAGTGGACCCAACGACGGGAGAAGAAGTGCCTGTTGACATCTTCAATTTCACGTAAGTTTCATTGCCAGGATCCGAGGCTATTCAGCTTCATTGGTGTTGACGACTAGCAGGAGCGGATCGAACTGGCGGCCCCAGCCATTCAAAGTCAAGTTTACACCCAGACACGAAGAGATTAAGCAAACCGTTATCCGAGAGGCGCAGCAAGCACGGCAAGATCTGGCGAAGTATGACCGCGAAACCAAGTACAAGTTCAGCACGTTCTACGAGTAGAAATTGGCTGAGATACGATGTCATTCATGGATTGTATGCATGCGTCGACTCGCGAGGTCGATCAACTCTCGAAATGGCAAGGTGTCGGGCATCTCCATACAGCTTTGCATAACACCCCTGCCAGTGCGGAGAAGACATGGGTTTCTCCTCACTGCCCCACGATGCTAACCTCGCCTGACTCGCATATCTCGCCGTATAAGGCTGCGAACCCTTCTTTTCGCAGATGAGCACCGGTCAGTCCCTGCGTGAGCAATAATGGCAAAGCTTAAAGAGACATCCTTGTGGGCGAACCGCAAATGCTTACTAACATGCTCCGCCGTCGCTATTGCTAGCATGCAGTACGGGATTGATACTGCTGCAGTTGGCGGTCTGCAGGCGATGCCTGGGTTTTTGATGGTGTTTGGATATGAGGACCCGACAAGCCCGCTTGGCTATGGTATTGATGCAAGTCCACATAGCCTATGACATCGCGGAAGTTACTGACGCGCAAGATAGTCGACGGTGCAGCAGCTCATGACCTCTTTGCTAAATCTGGGTTCGTGCGTATCTGCCATTGCTGCTGGTGTGTTTGGTGCCTACTTCGGTCGCAGGAAGGCCTTGTGGCTCGCATGCATCATATGTCTGGCTGCAGTTTCGGTACAGATTGGCTCTACCTCCAAGGCCGGTTTATACGTGGGTCGTCTGTTGCTAGGCTTCTCCAACGGCTTCTTTGTCGTATTCTCGACTGTTTACTGTAGCGAAGCAGCACCGGCGCATCTCCGGGAGTAAGTCTTCGGGTGTCTTTGCGGACGATAGATATACTGACAGTTGGCAGAATCATGGTCGGGCTCTTCTCTTTCTACGTGAACCTTGGAAGCATCATCGGCTCTATCATCGACAACTACACTTCACGCTACCTCTCGAAACTCTCCTACCAAGTCCCCCTCGCCTGCATGTTCATCGTCCCGGTTCTACTCGGCACAGCGCTTTTCTTCGTCCCCGAGAGTCCGCGATGGCTTTTACATCGTGACCAACATGATGCGGCGCGCAAGTCTTTGGAGCGTCTTCGTTTCGACCACGGCGAAGAGCTAGAGTTGGAGTGGGCGGAAATGATTCGTGGCGTAGAAGAGCGCAGACTGAGTCAAAGCTCAGGCTTCTTGGATCTCTTCCGCGGCAACGACCTGAGACGCACGCTACTCTGTTGGGGCACGATCGCAAGCCAGTCTGCGAGTGGCGTCTGGTTCTTCATCGGTTATCAGACCTACTTCCTCGCCATCGCTGGTATTACGAAAGCCTTCGAGTACAGCATTATGAACTCGTGCATTGGCTTCGTGGGCGTTCACCTTGGTCTTTACTCCATGAACAAGTTGTTTGGCAGAAGGACGATCATGATCGCTGGGGCAATAGCATGCGGTCTTTGCGAGCTTGCTTGCGGGATCGCAAGTAGTGTCAAACCTAACTCAGTGGAGACTGGAAATGTGCTAGTAGCTTTTACGGCACTGTTCCTGTTTTGCTACAACGCCGGGGTGGGCGTTGCGACAAGCCCCCTGGCGACAGAGCTTGTTAGTTCAAGACTGCGAGCTTGGACGGTTGGCAGCGCGAATGCGCTTGGATACTTCCTCGCTTGGTTGATCGGCTTTTGCTCGCCATACTTTATTAACCCTCAGGATCTTGACTGGGTGAGTAAGCATGTTTTCTGTTCTCTATGACGCTAACACGATCGCAGGGCCCGCAATACACGTACATATGGGCAGCTTCCAACTTCATTTGTGTGGCCTGGTTCTACTTCTTCCTTCCGGAGACGAAAGCGCGATCGTTAGAAGAGCTGGATGAGATCTTCGAAGCTAGAGTGGCGGCACGAAAGTTCAAGCTGTATGAGTGCAGGATTGTGGAGGATGCCAAGCATGATGTTTATGGGAAGGAGACTGTTGAGACAACAAAGCAAGCTGCTTGACAAACTACATATATGTCTTTCGTAGGTATCAGTTACTACGCATCTATTCCTGCTCATCATCGTGAGGTACTTTGATCCGAACCCTCACAATCTCATCAGCGATCGTGGACGGGTCGTCTGGCGCGGGGAGTTCATAGGACATTTTCCATCCCAAAGAGGGCAAGGCCAGTACTTGTTCATGAGTCCGATCGGGATGCCAATGCGACTCCTGGAACCAGTCTGAAATCCATTGCCACGGGATCAATGCTTTCTCATAGCTCGTAAAGTCAGTCGTGGCCTTGTAGGTTTTCTCACCGATTGTAAAGATAGGGGATGAAACAGCGGGAGGATCGTCGCTGTGGAGAAACTTTGGAACAGCAAGACCGCTGACATCTGTGTAGCTCATTGGTGCCTTGCCTTGGTCAGCAATGAATTGGACAAATCGGACAGAACGCTCGCCGAAGACTGACCGCTCCCAAGAGAGACCGCATTCGGGAGATGGAAGAACCCTGGCTTCTTCCTCACTAGCAAAAGCTTCGCGCGTTTGACCTCGAAGGTCCGCGCACTTGAAGTCCGGGAACTTGTCGAGACAATGTGCCAGCTCATGAACCAGGACGACAGCGAGAAGAAATTGAGGACCCAGGTTTTGTACAATCGGTGGTGCCGCAGGCTCAGAAGTAATTGGAGTAGCGACTTTGGGACTCGGGTCGAGCAAGTTGCGGAATAATGAGTGCAATAGCACACAAGGGCTGGTTTGTTTCAAGCCTCCCGGGCGATATCGCCAATCCGAACCCATCGCATCATCGCACCAAGCTACCATACAAGAACGTATCTTGGTCTCTAGATCGATTTTAGGCCAGTTGGAAAGCCCCAAGATATCGTTATGGCTTCTGTCCTTAGTCGCGTACGCTGTGTACGCCGTTCGAAGGTCTTTGAACGCGAAGGTTAATCCCATATCCATGTCTTTCGGTGTACGGTCGGATGCTTGCACCTTCCAGGTCAAAACGCTAGCTAAGTTGCGAAGCTTCTCCTTCCAGTCGGCCATCAAGACGGATGGGTGTTCGTTCTGAGAGGTCGAGGTGTAGATAAGTGGTGGCGGGAAGTCTGCTGCGAAGGTTTTGGAAGGTGAGGTCGTGCTTCTCATTTGATGCCAGAAATATTGCAGAACTCGTTCATCGCTTACGAATCGACTGGCAAGCTGTAGAGCAGGCTTCATATTATCGTACATGTTCTGTGAGACGCCAATGAACCGGTCGCGAACGAAGATTGGTGCGATCTCGTTGCTGAGACTACTTGTACTTGAAGTGACATTGAAGAAGCCTTGTTCTTGTAGATAGTGAACCGCTTCTTCGCGCACATCATCGACATGGCCTTTGAACTCGTGCATGGGTAATGAGATACGAACGATTTCGCTACGTTCTTCTGGATGCTTTAAGTATGATATGGTACGTGCTTGCTATTAGCAAAGCGTGGGCCTCATGTGCTACCCTACTCAGAGTGAATTCGATGATTGCTCTACAGCAGCTCATTTTGCCACGTCACATGACAAGAAAGGGATTTGAAAAATCGTGCATGTTGAATGCCTGGGTGCAATCTACTGATTTGCATTGCAATATTGTCTTTATACCAGGTTTATATGCGTGTAGATCGGTAAATGTCTCCTTCTATATCCGTAACAGGTTCCTGACTAAAGCCACACCAAAATGCCGAGCGTTGCAGCTACAGCTAGAACTGTCGCGCCAAGCGCGGGTTCACGCAAGTTGTTTGCGGCCGCGTCTTGTTTAATTAGCAAGCTGTGGTAGCAGTACAGAATTAGATGAGACGGATACATACCTTCGACATCGGGAGTCTCCGTTGCTTCAGCGCCATCCTCTTCAGACTCAGTGGTGGAAGGCGACGCCTCAGTGGTTTCGGGCGTCTGAGTCTCTTGGGAATTAGACGGTGTCGATGCGATTCCGGTGCTGGATGATGATATCGTATAAATCGAACTCGCCGCAGACAAGACTAGACACGGCCCACCGAGGAACGGATAGGACGTGGGGGCCATGTCATTGACACAGTCGAAGAACTCGTTTCCGTCGTCCACCTCGCACCACTGAGTGCAGTCATTCATGACACGGACCTCGGCATCGCTGTTGCAGCAGGATGTGATGTTGACATCGTTCGGAGGAACGTTGACCTGACAGATCTGACCTGTGAGTCCCGTAGTGTTGAGACCATTGGGAGCGATGCCTGGAGAACAAGAGGTGGGTGTGGGCAGGGCTACGCTCGATGGGATCGGAACGAGTTCTGATGCGATCGAAATGGGTGTTGAAGTCATGGTGTTGGGGAGAGGTACAGTCTCTACAGTGAATGCTGAAGTCATGATGTTGATGAGAGATTTAGTCTCCGTAATGAAAGCGGCAATTTGGAATGAGCGAAGTAAGAAGGCGAACAGGAAGAGCACGATACGTGGTAATGCTCAAGTATACCTAGGTAGGTAGCAGCGATGCAACAAACGCAACGTCATCTGTCATACTGGAAGCCGACCGACCCGGAACCTTGGTACATAGCCAAGACAGAATAAGGCAGAATCAACAGAAAATCACCCTTTGATGTCTCAGTGCATCGCCGCCTGGGTGCGCGCCAAGAGCGGGGGCGGTTAGCGCGGCACTACTGGCGCCTTCAGGTACCCGTGCCTCTTACACCTCTACTTCCAGTTATCCGGCAACCTTGACGATACGGTACGCCCCGTTATAGCGACGCAAAATGATGTTACTGGTGCGGATTCGGAGAGGGGTAAGATTGTCGTGGCTTTCGCATTGTTGACAAGGTCACAGCACCAGCAAAGCTCACGGCCATTGCATGGATCTCACCAGACACGTCGTCAGCGAAAGGCTTACATCTATGATCGAAGTTGTTCTCACAACGGTTTATCGGAACGAGTTGATTGGAGGAAAATAAGTGTACCTGAACCACCATTGCTTTCCGCGACACGTCCAAACTTTGCCGTTACTGAAGTACCTATTCTGTCATACTTATTTCCCAGGCTTTCAATCGACTCGCTAGCTCCGAGATGACATCTTCGGGACCTGTTGATAGGGCTTTTTCTAGTTCTCCCCCGACTAGAGGTGTATCGGGTGCAGGCAGCGGTGTTCCGAATCCTCCTATATTGGGAAAATGATCCTGATGTGCATTCCGGACTGGTGAGTCGGCTTCATCAGAAGGTGATGCAGATGCTGCAGAAGAACCAGAAGACGAAGGCTCCACCCGAAGACGATAAGTGGACTTCGTCAGCTCATTGAACCCATCACCAGCTGACATGGGGGTTTCGGCATCGGTGAGCTCGCTCATCGTCCGAGCATCTGAGTGATCGCGAGCCCTAGTAGTGAGAGACTCTGACATGCTACTAGTAGGGGTTGGTGCCGCAGGTGGATCAGCATCAGAGTCGGTTCGTGACGCTTCCGTGGTATCCGACTGTCGGACTCTTAGTAAAGCTAGGTATGGTCAGCGTTTCTCAATTTGCGACAGTGCTGGATGTTTAGCATTAACTACCTTGAGAAACCATCAGTGCAAGAATTAAACGTGCCGGCAATTCTGTCGGGGGGGCTGGTCGCGCTACTTTGGATCAGCAATGTATATCAAAAGTTTCACCAGTCTTGTACTGACTAGACGGCCCTTCTTCTGCGGGCATCTTTATCTTTACTTGTATGTAACGGGCGTGCTGCATCATACGTCCAATTTTCGGCACCACGCCTTTCCGAGCTCTTTCCTCTACATCCCTGGCGGCGACGGGCCCGCGGACTCCTGAGTAGTTGTAAGACTTCCGTGGTCAAATTGGGAAATAAGACTAAAAACGCGTACCCAACTTAGCTTCAAAACTGGCCTGAGCGTTTTCGACTCGTATAAGCTCACTCTCTTTCTCCTTGATCATCCGAGACAGGTTAGTGTTACCAAGCTGCTCAGCAAGCTCCACTGCTGTCCAACCTATTGTTCTGTCTATGAAAGGATTGGCACCTCTCTGAAGTAGCTCTTCCACGATTTTAAGTCTTCCGTATATCACGGCGAGCTGCAGGGGGGTTTCTGACGCATGTTCCATACCATTCACATCGATACCCTTCTCGATGAGCATCAAGGCAATCTCCTCCTCTTCTTTCGTGATGTCCATTTCTACTGCATTGCTGAGGACCAAGGCCGAGGATCTTTGCCTGTTGAGTTTGCTTTCCTCTGAGTCACTGTTCTGTAATAGTTCCTCCAGGAATCTCTCCTCGGATCTTCGGGCGTGTTCGAATGCCACTCTGTCGATTCTGCTCTGTGGGGGCGGTTCGTTGTTACGATCGTTTGATTTGATGCGCAACATCAACAGTGTCACGAGGATGTTTCCGAAAGCAGATCTTTTGTCCAACTTGATCTGAACCTTCATGTACGGCCTGAGCAAGATCATGTCCAAGGCAGTCTTTCCGCTGTAATTAGTAGCATTCACATCCGCACCCCTTTCCAAGAGCATTTTGACAGCCACTACATTAGCAGATCTGGCGGCAACATGAAGAGGCGTTTCGTTCTTTTCCTTCACCGATCTCAGATCAATGTGGGATGGATCGGCATCCAGAAGACTTTCAACTGCCATGT
This sequence comes from Alternaria hordeiaustralica, assembly GCF_023758085.1. Classification (NCBI taxonomy): domain Eukaryota; kingdom Fungi; phylum Ascomycota; class Dothideomycetes; order Pleosporales; family Pleosporaceae; genus Alternaria; species Alternaria hordeiaustralica. The sequence goes on along the minus strand of NW_026056814.1, from coordinate 155,379 downwards.
TCATGTGCCAAATGACTGCCAGATGAAGATTCGAGATAGCTTTCCGCCAGCCATCGATGCGTACTGAGACCGGCCTTTGCAACACCTTCGCCGCAACGAGTTGAAGGGTACCGAGAGGTAATTGGTCTTTCTTGCTTAACAGCTCCAGTAATTGCGGCAGGATACTTGCATCTTTGTCTCTTCCAACACATGCTGCAGCATGGTCCCCAACATGCCGCACTGCATAATGAAGGAAGGGATAGTTGCTCTCTCGTTGAGCTTCAGAATCGCAAGTGTCCTGGAAGCTCGGCAGCTGAATGTAGTGCAAGCAGATCTCGGTGAGATGCTTCTCTTTTCCCTGAAATCGTTTCGCGTAGACGTCCTCGTGATAAAGATACTGGTGAACTGTTTGGTGTGCTAGCTGAACCTCATCATCCCGGATGACCACAAGTCCTTGTGTGCGCTTTCTCAGATCATCCCCATGTGCTATTCTAGGACCAAGTGATTCCAGGGAAGCATCGCCCAAGCGAAAAGCGAGCGCATATTGAAGTTCACGGAGCGTCAAACGGCGTTTAGCGTGAAGAACAGTACCCAAGATGTCCATTCCAGTCAGTGGTATGACTTTTGAGTTAGGTTTCCAGGTCTTGGATTTCGTGATGTTGATTATTCGTTCTACGGCTGTTTTATACACTTCTACGACACTGTTCGGCAGATTCTCTAGAGCTTCCTCAAGTTCCTCTTTGGTAGCGTATCGCCGGATTTCCTGTAGATGCCAAAACGGAAGCAGGAACCTGTGAGTAAGGTCAGCAAAGATCTCAAGCACCCTCAGCGAAAGCCTGTATCTTACTGTCCTTGTGCCCTCTCTACGATTTCTTTGACAACGTGAACTCGCAAAGGTTTGTCGTTTTTTAGCAGCGTTGACAATGCGAAGTCGTCTTCCCGTAGCGAATTTCCCACATACAGTTCGATATCCTTCGCGGTTGGTATGAGTTCGTACTTCAAATGTATAGCCTCGGCTCCGTTATAGAGAGCCAAGCTATTCGGACGTGATGTGACGAACATGCGACAGGTGTTGACGCTCTCAAGTGCAAGCCTGAGAGTATCAAAGATCTCTATGGTATCGTGGAGAAAGTTCTCATCTCCTTTGCTATGCACATACTCATCGAGACCGTCCACAACGATGAAGGTCTTTTCGTAAGTTTGGGCGAGCTGTTGGAGGAGTATTGGGAGTACTTCTTGGCACTTCCCTGTGTCCATGGGCTCATCATCTTGTGTGAGGTAAGTCTTTTCGATCTCCTTAGGCACATCCTCCTCTTCTGGGCCACTCAGAAGCCACACAGCCTGTTTTATGAGGCTCCTCAACAAGAATGCCTGCGTCTGCTTGACTCTGCTTGTGTACTCACAATACAACAGCAACACCGCCGCTTGGGACTGCCATTCGAGTTTTATGTGGGTGATAACTTGAGAGCTGGCTTTTTTAGGTTCGCATCTTTTGTGTGGTAGTCTCGCTTACGTTAAGATTGTCTTTCCAACGCCAGCTACAAACAGATCTGATCAGTAATGCCGAAGTCATATTAAACGAATAAGATTAGACGACTTACGATTACCATAACACCACAAGATTCGAGACCAGGATAAACCGGTGGCGGAGAGCCATGTCGTAAAGTCTGGTGATTGGAGGAAGTCTTCGTTTGTACCCTCACAGTAGCGATCAGTGCATTGCTTGTGCTTCTCGAGGAATGTCTCGGAAGACAACCATTTCATAACCTTCCTGAAAAGAACTTTGACGAGTCACTGATTTCGTTCGTAGGACTAACATGCTCTACCAGCCTTACCTGGATTTTTCGTCGGTTGTGACACAAGGATGATTTGCGTCGAGTTGGCCTCTGCGGTGTTACCTTCGATGTGCGCAGCCGCCGCCATTGCACAGAGCTGGTGAGCTGTTGAACGTTGTCGCCAGCGTTTCAAATCGTCTACGAGAAGCTGGTATTGTAGAATGCGCTGATGATCTCATGATCAGCTGGGGAAGAAGTGGCGTCCTGATTCACCGGTGGGTGGCGTGATTGTTAACAGAGATATGAGGTATACCATTGGGCCGCAGCTGAGCAGCTTCCTGCACCGGGCTGACGAAGCGAGGCGCATTCTTTGTCCTCTTGTCGAGTGGACGAACATCATTGGGTCGCACCTGGGCTGCTTTCTGCACCGAACCGGTGAAGCGCGGCGTATTTTTGCTCTGCTTCCAAAACTGTGAATGTCATCAGGCCACTCCAAGGTCCGTTTTATCAGTATATGTCTGAGCACCTATCCTTCATACGATGACCTACGCAATTTTTGAGGTTGCGACTTTGCACTGAAGGGATGGCCGATCCAATCAGCATCGCATCTGGTGTTATCACTCTTGCTGCTTTTGCTTTCCGTTCCAGCGTTTCACTCTATCAAGTTGTCGAAAGCTTCCAAAGATCGTCAAAAGAGATACGCGAGCTGGCGGAAGAGTTGACCGGGTTCCAGAACGCCACAGATACCCTCCAAAACATTGCATCCACGTACGAATCGCGTTTCAGTGCTCTCAGTCTCACCCTAATTTACTGCGGTGAGACTTGCCAAGAATACCAAAAGCTCATCGAAACTTGCTCCAAGCATTCAAAAGACTCGAGATCAAGCGTCAGAGACTGGGCCAGGCTACAATACAAGGGAGATACCATCCATGACTTCAAGGAAAAGCTCGCTTTGTACAGGAGCACCATCACAATGGCTGTTACCAGCGAGACCTTGTAAGTGTACTCCAATCGGTCTCATAATATTATTCGTACACTTACAATTTGGCGGACAGACGCACCACTGCCTCGACCACAGTCGAGGTTCAAGACGTGAGGAAGCAGCTTGAGGGAATGATTGAGGAAAACAGAAACGAGCTCAATGATGCACTTCAGATCATGACATCGAGGCTGGAACTCGCAAGCGAAGGGAAGAACGCAGAGGAAGACGTTTCCGATGACCAGAAACGACAGTCCGCTGAGGTTCAAAGCATCAAGGATTGTCTCGCAGTATGCTCAAAGGCTTCGGAGCGTCTCAAGCAAGCTGGGGACCATGAGTATGAAGACGTGATCGTTGATCGCGCAGGAAAACAGATCATCGTGTCCACGACAGGCGGCAAGCTAACGGCAAGGCGAGTGAAATGTGCCGTGGATGCCAGTCAGGTGCTGGGGGCAATGTCATCAGCTGACCTCGAGCGAACACTTAGCTTCTTACCTACTGGTTCGGACCGAACGACAGCTCAGCAAAATCAGTCTCGGTTCAGCACGCCTATCCAAGACGTCTGCGAGCTGGGTGGCAAGCCGGTGGATCGTCGCGGATAGAGTGTCATCGATCAGAATATGATGGAGTTGTGTGCTTCGGTGTTCATTTGTGTTTCGGTGGCGGGACGAAATGGCGGATATCATACAAGCTTGCTTATTCTTCTCCATGATGCGCCCTGTCTTACTAGATCCAATGTGAATGGGATAGCAATTAGAGTGATATATGTGACCACTAGCGAATCCTCGTAGTTGTATGTTGTTGTTCTCTTCTGTTTGTAGATAGCAAGACGTCCTTTTTCGCCGGAGCGGTAACCCTGGATACTTGTGGAACGCGACACTGGAAATGGAAATCATGAACTGCACCATGGCGAGGCCATTGGCGTCTCGATTGAAGGCTAGACTAAGCCCGTTGTCGTTTGCTCCTACGTGTGGCCTCTTGCTTTACCGTGACCACTGGCTGCTCCTCCTCGGGCTCCTTCTTTATGCGCTTTCGCTTGACAATCTCCTTCTTGACTGTCTTATGCAGAACAATGTCCTCCTCTTCTTTCTTTATCATCACCTCCTCTTCTTTCACCTCGACCTTCGCAACGACCCTATCCGAGAATGCCTTCAGATCCGCAGTGAACAAGACGGAATGCGCCCATCCAGCTTCTTTACCCCACAGCTTCCGAAAGAGGTTTCCAATCGCAGCGTATGTGGCGGCGGTCAGGCTGCTGTGCTTGCCCTTGCCGAACCTGTAGTCCTTCTGTGCAATCTGCCAGACATGGGTGTCGACGGGTACAGACTCGGACCAGCCGAGCCCAAAGAGACACACACAGTCTGCGACCTTGGGACCCACGCCGTGGAGGGCAAGAAGCTCTTCGTGCGCTGAACGGTATCCTTCTCGACCACCTTCGAGCATCTCTCCGGCGGGCTTCTCTTCCATGCCAAACTGCGGACACTCGGGATTGCTCAGGTCCTCCAACCACTCCAAGCCTTTGTCCTCGGAAACCATGCGCGCAGTCTTCGCAATGTACTTGGCGCGATATCCAAACCCAAGCTTCATGAGATGCGCTTCGACGTCGGGGCCTGAGAGGGCATCGGGTGTGGGGAAGTCGTGGTAGGGTATGTCGTCGATGGTGCCTATATGTGGTCCGTAGTGCAAGCAGAGATTGTGTACCATGCCCGATATGCGACTGATATTGTTGTTGCTACTGCATATAAAGCCGATCAGGGCCTCCCAAGCGTCTTGTCGCAGAATCCTGATACCCGTGAACTTGGGTGCGCGCTTCTTGAAGTTGGCGTCGGAGGCTGCCCATTGCTCGTACAGCTGGCCAAGATTGGGCGCGAAGTTGAAGTAGTGCTTTATGAGAGCAGCGGTGTCGTCTTCTTCGGGGGCGACTGAGGGCGCTTTAGACGGAGGCGGAGTAGGGAGAGCGGTGGTGACAGGTGGGTAGGTCGCGCGGTAGTGGAGATATTCGGCATCCTGACGGAGGGACAGTATGCGACCATGAAGGGCCATGGACCACACGTCATCAGCTGACTTGCGCCATCTGGTCGCACGTTAGGAAGTGTTGCGACTCGAGTACTGGGGACGTGGGGAGATACCTGAATGATTGCCCACATCGCAAGGTAGTGTTGATGCATAGCTCAGTGAGGCTTGTAGGCAACTTGTGCCATTCAGCGGCGCGTAATGCCATTGTCGTTATAGTCGTGGTCTGCGCCAGGAGTGAATGATGCATCCTGGGCTGGGTCTAGCCTCGATGACAGGGGTAGCCGCGCCAAGGGAACGGCACGCTAAGGCAGGCCCCGACTTTCTCTCACACGTTTTCCGCGACGGCAACCGCAACCACCGCACAAGCATCGCGTCCTAGAGCCCGGACAGTTGCGAGCTGCTGATTCATCCACTGTTCCTTGATCAGATCTGCTAATTGCAGCTTCTCCCGCCATCTCACTCCCGTCAGCAGCAGCATCTTACGCGGCTGAACACCCGACGGCGCAAGAGCTCCTAGCACCCACACCCGCCCACCATGAACGGCGATAGCTATTCCAGAGGTAAGCGAGTCTATCAGTACACGTACTGACTAGTGCACAGCTCCCAGAACCAAGACTAACATAAGCAGACGGTGGCCGATCCAGCGGATCGCGCAACTACGTGAGTGCCGACACTCGTCGCGACAAAAGCGAGCGTACGCTGACAGAACAGTCCTCGAGAGATGACCATCGCGATCGCGGCGAACGGGGCGACCGTGGTGGCGACAGGCGCCGCCGTCGTTCTCGCTCCCCACGCCATGGCGGAGGCTCCCGCCGCGACTACGAGGTAGACACGTACTCTTCCAGCCGCGACTACCGCGAGCGCGAGCGCGAAGACACATACGCCCGCCGTGAGCGTCGCGATGACCGGGGCGAGCGTGGAGCAGAGCGTGGTGCCGAGCGCGGTGCCTGGGGCGATTCCTACTCCCGACGCGACCGACCTCGAGGAGGCGACCGCGACCGCGACGACGACCGTGGCCACCGACGGGAACGCGGAGACCGCAACGAAAGGGGCGGCGACCGATTCGGAGGCGAAGAGCGCAGAGGCGGACGAGGAGGACGCGATGGAGGCTTTGGCGGCGGACGTGATAGGATGCGTGCGCAAAAAGAGGAGTCTCCGCCATTCAACAAGCCGCGCGAGGCTACCCCCGATCTCACTACCTTCACCAACATCCAGAAGCGCGAGCGTCGCATGACGCAATGGGACATCAAGCCTGCAGGTTACGAGAACATCACCGCCGAGCAGGCCAAGCTGTCGGGCATGTTCCCGCTGCCGGGAGCTCCTCGCGCTGCACCCATGGACCCGTCCAAACTCGCCGCCTTCATTTCGCCCTCCGCAGGAACCGCCACCGCTGCTGCCCTTGCGACATCCGGCGCGAAGCAATCGAAGCGTCTCTATGTCCACAACCTGCCCCAGGGCTGCACTTCCCAAGAGATTATGGAGTTCTTCAACAACCAGCTCAACGGTCTCAATGTCGTATCTGGCAACGACCCCTGCCTGTCTGCCCACATCGCTACGAGCAAGGAATACGCTGCATTGGAGTTCAAGGCAGCCGAAGATGCGACCCTCGCGCTCGCTATGAATGGCATTTCCATGCGCGATGACGGAGGCGCACCTGATAGGTCGGGTCTGTCTATCCGCCGTCCCAAGGACTATATTACTCCCACCGCCGACGAGAACGCATACCCACCTGGCGATGAGGTTTCATCTGTTGTCAAGGACAGCCCGAACAAGCTGAGCATCGTCAACATCCCCACATACATCGAAGAGGAGCAGATTCGAGAGCTCGTCGAGACTATGGGCAAGCTCAAGGCCTTCACTTTGGTCAAGGATACTGGTACCGACCAGCACCGCGTAGGCATCCTCCTAACCCACTGAACCTACTGAACTAACACAGCCCAGGGTATTGCATTCTGCGAGTATGCTGACAACGGAGTCATCGACGCCGTCATCGAGGGTCTCAACGACATCCCACTCGGCGATGGTAACCTCAAGGTTTCGCGCGCAACTGTCGGACTTCAGCAGACGACTGGTCTCGACGGTGGAGTTGGAGCCATCTCAATGTTGGCAGGAGCCAGCGCTGCTGAGAACCACGAGCACAGCCGTGTCATCTGCCTGATGAACATGGTCACCTCGGACGAGCTGCTCAACGATGATGAATACGAAGGTAAGCTCGGCAACATCACATGAAACATTGCGCACTTCTAACATCAAACAGAAATCAAGGAAGACATCGAAGAGGAGTGCGGCAAGTACGGACCCATTATCGAGACCAAGATCCCCCGCCCCGCTGGTGCCCGCGTCAACCTCGGTGTTGGCAAGATCTACATCAAGTACAAGGACACAGAGTCTGCGCAGAAAGCTATCAAGGCGCTTGCCGGTCGTCAGTTCTCCCGGAGAACGGTTGTCGCGACAGAGTTCTCTGAGGAGGGCTTTGACGTTGATGCCTGGTAGATATGAGATTGTTTGAGTTGCGCGTTCGACTTCTTCGGGTCTGTGCAGTTGCACGCCATTATTGCCGCGTTGAGGAGTACCAAAAAGGGAGAGTGAAGCTCAGCATTTGTACACTAATTTGGTTCCAGGGGATGTTAGCATGCCCATCGCTGAGATGGTACGAGGATGTGATCGTATCTTGAATACCTAGGCTAGAGTGCCAGTTGCGCTCAAAGTAGCTTGCCTAGATATCACACCGCATTGTTATTGCACTCGATGAATTTGCCATGTGAACACTGTTTACCGATAAAGCAAAGTGGTGGCCGTAACCGCTGGGGCACTGTTGGACCGCCCGTGAGATGATGATGAATTGGGGCTAATTCCGCGTTAATGCCGTAGCTGCCGTCACTAAGCCCGACGCTACTGAAGATCACAGAATCGTTTGGTCCGTCACGGTCCTGTGTGGTTCGTCGCACTCCACAGTAGCTTATTTTGGCGTGAGTCTCAAGGATGCTGCCTAGGAAGGTCTGGAACTCGGTGATATCATATCCCAAGAATACACCCTCTCGGTGCGGGACGGAGAGATTGAAAGCGAACCCCCGCGTGCCGTCAAGGTGCGCGCTTGCCCTAGTCAAGCGCGACCTTCAAGCCCACCGTGATATCACGACGTTAAAAGCGCAAGAGCGCCCTCAACATCGAAAAGCTTCATCACCTATTCCGACCAATACCTCCCACGCTCGTAGCCCGTCAATCATCATGGCTAGTATTAGGCGCTTCTTCTACTCCCAACTTTTTGTTACGCCACCCAAGCCCACCGGCGACCTAACTGGCAAGACTGTCATCGTCACTGGCTCTAATGTCGGTCTTGGAAAGGAATCCGCACGTCACTTCACCCAGCTCAACGCCTCCACCGTCATTCTCGCCGTGCGCTCCATTGAGAAAGGCGAGGCAGCGCGCAAAGACATCGAATCTACCACAGGCCGCAACAATGTAGTCAAAGTCATGCAACTCGACATGTCATCCTACCAGTCCGTTCTCGATTTCGCCCAGAAAGCAAGCAAAGAGCTAGAAAGGGTGGACATCGCAGTTCTCAACGCCGGCGTAACCCGCGCCGCGTGGGAAGTCTTCGAACAAGACGAGTCTACCATCACCGTGAACGTCGTATCTACCTTCCTGTTGGCTTTTGCGTTGTTGCCGAAGCTCAAGCAGACGGCAAGCAAGTTCAACACCAGACCCACGCTTACCATTGTGAGCTCCGAGGTCCACGAATGGGCGACTTTCGACGAGAGGAAAGCACCCGAGGGCAAGCTCTTCGAGAGGTTGAACGAGAAGGTTGTTAATGGGAAGGATGTTAGCCTGAACAACCGGTATCAAGTTAGCAAGCTACTCGAGGTACTCTTTGTCCGCGCGTTCTGCGAGCGATACCCCGAGTCGCAAATCCCAGTCACCGTCAACCTTGTCAACCCTGGTTTCTGCCACTCGTAAGTCTACCGTACACCCCTTCACTAATTGTCTTATGCTGACCGGTTAAAGTGAATTCGGTCGCGAAAATGGAATTGCCGTCGCAATTGGACGCTTTTTGCTTGCGCGGAAAACGGAAGTCGGGTCGAGGACTCTCACGCACGCTGGTATTTCAGGTGTTGAGACGCACGGCAAGTATCTCAGTGATTGTGAGATTACGGAGCCGAGTCCTTATGTGCGGAGTGAGGAGGGTAAGAGAGATCAAGAGAGGGTTTGGAAAGAGCTGGTGGCGAAATTGGAGGGTATCAAGGCCGGGATTACAGAGAGCTTTTAGGGCGGTGATACAATGAATTGACTTTCGAACTACATGAGCTGCAGTCAGTGACGTACAGAGCTCACTTCGACTGGCACAGACATTCTTGGTTGGGTATTTTCGCCTGTGTTTTTGAGCTAACCCCCTTGCTAAGTCCTGACATTCACCAGTTCTACGCACACACACGCTCAACTGAGAGCTCAGGTCTATAGCTATGGCCACCGGTCTGAATACTGACCATCGGGTACTTATTGGAGGAAATGAGCTGGTTGGAACGTTTGGATGGGGTGGAGAAGTGGGTTAGGTGTTACTTTGATCGGTTGCGAACGCACAGGCCTGTTTGGGAGTTCGAGGAGTAATCATACAGTCTTCGAGCTTAGCGGTATTAGTGCAAAGTATGTTGTAGGGCCGAAGTCTTGCAACGAAGGCTTTCATGTATTGCACTCGGCTACCGATCACTACATGTAAATTATCAACACTCCTGCTTAGTCGCACTTTACAGTGGTCTCTCTGACAGCTGCAGTACTTCAAAGATCGATCTCAGTCGCAGGTCTAGCAATGTTGGCACGCCAGTGGTGCGCGTTTATCGCGTTCTTCTGGTAGACGTTGACTTCGAAGAACTTATTGTGAGCCGCACACTTGAAGTTCTTGAACCTATGGCAGTGTTAGAAATGGCCTTTTGCGCCTATTTCCTTGTTCTTACGTGTTCAGCTTTTCGAAGTTCGCATCGACAAGCCACTGCTCAGTCACCTCGACGAAAGCACCATCAGAGCCAGTGACGAAGTATCGTTTGCTGTCGAGTGAGCCGTAGTTGGTTTGCTTGACAACTTGAATTGCAAATGTAATGTCGGTCGCAGACGGCGCTGTGTCGGATGACATGATGTCGCTTTCCTTGGGGTAGGTGGCCCACGCCATGAAGGTCTTGAACTTGGGTTCATGGGACAGAATGCGGTTCCTGTATCCCTGAGTGTTCGCACAACAGAAGATGGAAGACATGACTGGCAATATGAGTCTCGATCAGATTGTGGGTGAGTGTTTGCCCGTGGTGGAATGATGAGCTTCGCGAGAAACCTGTTGCATTTATGGTTGTGCAGTGTTCGATGAGGACCAATCAACGACATATATGCACACTTGAGGCCTACCGCCTGCGCTACTGATCTCTGACCCTTTGAGAGGAATTCTTTGACTTCATCTTGCATGAGCTTGGTCGCACTGAGCCTGAAACTACCTAGGTAACTTCTGGGTGAGCGATTTGGTTGCAGGTGGGTCTTGCGCGTCGACACATTCCTCTGAACACCTAGGATATTCAACATGAAGCCCCCATGTATGGAGCCTACTAGGTCTTCCATGTGGTCCGACTAGCGGCATTCCGTCACTGCGTACTTGTTGCTCATCCATGCTATCAAATGTGAGTGGATCTTGCTGTGACATGCTGCATACACGGTATTAAACCTTAAGAAGTGAGTAATCCCCAAGATCATGTATACTTTGAACTTTGTGGCTACAATGTAAAATGTGACACGGAGTGTAGTAACCCTGATGATACCTTGCGGAGACAGGGCTGTGATTCGCGAGAGAAAGGTGGGGTCGGGGATGTCCAACGGCGACCCCACTTCTACTGCATTGTCGCATGCATCAGAAAATCATCGATAGGCTCTGATCACTCGAGGCCTACCAAATTGTGTTTAGCTAATCAGCGCTCAGTCGGTCTGATTATCGAACATATAACTGCCCTCAACTCTTCAGTTCTTTTTGCTTTCTTTCCTCACCGTGGGGCCTGTGGCCGCCAGAGCGTCCATTCTTTTCCTGTTCCTTTCCATCTTCTCGCATCGCTCTTCTTCGTCTGTTCTGCCTCTCTGGGAGCCTGGAGCGTACCCTCGGAACACAGGAAAGCCACCGCTACACTCTCGTCGTAGCGTTTAATTTCCGGATCTAGAGCAAGCACCTTTCGAGACGAAGATTTACACGAACATCACCTTTTTATTGATCCGCGCTTGCTTGACCTTCGGGTAAACCCGACCTGTGTTCCGCCAGCGAACCAGCCTTCCCAGTACCCGCAAAGCGAAGAAGAGCAGCAACCACCCGAGACAGATGGACTCCCTCCTTTACCCGATTGCTTAGTATATTCCCCACGGCCACAACACTCTTTTCCACTATCGCGTAATGAATATGAAGCGGTATCGTCAACCTCGCATCAACCTCAGCCTTCTGCGGCCTTCCAAGAGCATCAAGCGGACCACACTTGCCAGACATGCGGACAAACATTTCGGCAGCCCTCCAAATTAAGGTGAGTGCAGGTTGAACTCAAAACCCTTTTCAATTACTAGCGCTGAGCTTTGATAGACTGCACTTGCGTACACACGAGACGTACAAATGTGAGCCTTGCGACGCATACTTTCGAGATAGCAAGGATGCCAAAAAGGATTTGGAGCGCCACAAGCAAACCAAGGCTCATCGAAGGAAACTTGGTCTACCGCTTGGTACATCGCAATTTGTGTGTCCGGTTGAATGGTGCGCAAAGAGTATGCCGCGCAGGGACAATTTGAACAGGCATATTAGATCTCAGCACCCAGACCGGGCACAATTGGAGTAGAAGTCAGCTGAGGGACAGAATCGAGACTTGGCAATACCTATGATGGTCTGACTAGCATGCGTTCAGCCTTCAATGTGATGTATCCGATGATGGCATCTCGTGAACCGGTCTCTCTAATGCGCTTTCAAGTTTGTCACATGCGCTGAACACTGCACAACTGAGAAACTAAAGGCTCAATTCGTCTATACTACACAAACTACAACTAAAGGGTATCGTCTCATCTAATCGTAAACACCTAGTTCTTGAGCACGTAACGGTACCTGGGAAGGCCCTTCTCGAAGTCAACGATGACATCGTTGGCCTCCGACATAGGCCTGACCTGAACCCAAGCCTTGAGGTTGGTCTTCTTAGCCAACTCCAACATGTCGCGGATGTGCTGCCTGGTACCGATCAAGCTACCAGCGATCTTCAAGTTCTTGAAGATGAGACCCATGGGGGAGAAAGAGGGCAATGGGTCGTCGGGGGCACCGAGCTGAACGAAAGTACCGTTGACGTCGAGGAGGTTGAGGTACTGGTCGAGAGGGAAACCGCCGGAGATGGTGGAGATGATGATGTCGAGGCCGGCGGCGTTCTTGTTCATCCAGTCGGGGTCCTCGCCGGTAGCGATGAACTTGTCAGCACCGAGCTCAAGAGCATCGGCCTTCTTGCTGGAGGAACGGGAGATGGCAACGACCTCGTCGCATCCGAGAGCCTTCGCGAAGAGGAGGGCGAAGTGACCGAGACCACCGATACCGACAACACCGACGCGCTTTCCTGGGCCGGCACCGTATGAGACGAGAGGGTTGTAGACAGTTACACCACCGCACATGAGGGGAGCGGCGAACTCTGAAGGAAGACCCTCGGGAATGGGGATGGCGAAAGCGGCAGGTCCACGCCAGTTCTTAGCGTAACCACCCATGGCCTTGTCACCAGTGCTGTACTTGGCGTTGTAGGTCATGACGAAGTTGTTGCAGTTGCTCTCCTGCTTGGTCTTGCAGGGCCTGCAGCCCTCGCAGCAGTCGCTCTGAGCACCAACACCGACGCGGTCACCGACCTTGAGGTCCTTGACATCGTCTCCTACGCGGGTGACCTTTCCGATGATCTCGTGACCGACGACGAGAGGGTAGTCTGAGGGGCCCCATCCGGAGCGGAGAGTGTGGATGTCGGAGCCGCAGACACCGCAGTGGCTGATCTCCATCTCGATGTCGGTAGACTCGAACTTCTTGGGGGTGTAGTCACCCCATTGCATGTTGCCATCGGCGGCGGAGGGGTCATGGGCGACCCATCCCTTGAAGTCTGGTGAGGAAGACATGATTGTTTGTTGACGTTACTGAATGGAGGGGAAGGGATGAATTGTTGTGAGAGACGTTAGGATGGTTTGATGAGATGCAGAATCTACTACTACTTCACGTCAGTCTTATACCTATACACGTTTTCTAGAAGTTTTCCAGCATTTGTAATACATCAACAGACGGTATGAGGTTGCCGTTTCGTTATCCTAGTGTTTTGCTCTTTCGCCGATCTACGCCGACGGCATCGGACCCACTTTGACGACGTTTTTGAGCCTCAAGCGGTACGTGCACAGCATATCCGTTAAACCCGCCCTCACCGGTCCGATAAGGGTATGGGTCTGAGGCGACAAGACTGCAAAACTCTCGGACGAGGCTCGCGGTGAAGACGTCAATCTGGGGCCAGTCCCGTAACGTGTATCATCGATCTGCCGCGACACGTGGAAAGCTCAAGGAGGAAGGTCTTTTGCGCAGCGCTAATCTAGCTCCCGTTGACGTGTCGGGATTTAGAATCGGTTCGAATCTTTCTATGCTTCTAGACCTAGTCGTGTTGTTATGTCAACATCTCAGATATATCCCTTTGCGTTGACCGCCAAGCTGAACACGCGCGCCATCTTCAACATACAACCCACCTCATGCCATTGTCTCATGCGCTTGGCCTAATGCTACCGGTTGTTATATCTCTCAGAAAGGGCCGGGGTTGTCATGCACAAGATCGTGTGACCGGAAGTTGCATCATAACAAGTTAGCATATCAAGAACCAATGGAAGTAATCGCAGATCTCGAGAAAAGACACTGCAGTCTTATTAGCGGGGAGACGTTCCTTCTCATCATGCAAGTTTCTCCTTTATCCAACCAAGACCTTTTTTCAGCACATGCTTCGCTTCTTCGTACTCTTGCCACTGAAGATTCACTTCGGCCCTTTTACGTTCAAGCGGTTCGCGGCCGGGTATCGAAAGCCTTGCGTCATAGGTTTCAGCGCCATCATCGAGTTTGATCTTGATGATGCGCTCCTCTTCGACGTGACCGCAAAGGAGATCCCATACATGTTTCGTCACTTTGTCGAGTAAGAGTGTCGGTTTGTTATCTTCGTATCGACAGACAAATGGCAGCTTGATGGAGAATCCGGAGGTGCGAGACCTCATCTCCAGGGGTAGTGTTCGTTCTCCGAAACCATGTTCGGAGCCGTATAACGCCTCATCCAGGGCCTTGAGCGCACTTGTCCTCATAGACACTGTAAGCTTTTTTAGAGACATAAAAGATCAGCTAGCCAGGGTATATGTGTAGAAGTTGAATGTGAGTCGCTTCGCGCAGATGACAAGGATCTTAGGTACTGTGTATTTTGCTTACCAGTAAGCAAGCCCAAGATTGCGCTGAAGTCACGCCTGCGGTTAGAGTGACCGTGCAAAAACCTTTCACAGTCGCTCAATGACAAGTCATATGTAAGTTGATGGAATCTTTGAAGGCGTGAGTTGGGCAGCGCCACGACTGCACCACGAGGCGTTTTAGCGTAGCACTTCCAGGCGCTGCGTCCGCGGGTATGTGAAGCATGGTGGTGAAATCTAGGTACCAATATAAAGATATCAACGAAGTTTACAAGCTGCTGGCAATGTGGCGATGAAGAACAATGGCTATGTTGAATTGCAGCTCTTGCATCGTGAAGATTGTTGGTGTTGAGATCTCGGGAGACATGGGCCGAAGCGGAGATGACGTCTAGTGTCTTGGCAGTCGTCATGGTTGGCCCAAACTCTCGATGGCAGACGATTCCGGAGAAACCACGATGCCCTTCTACAGTCCCGAATTCGAACGTGTGACGTTTGGAGTCCACGCGGAAACGAGTATGATGGGCTCAGTATGGATGAGGTGAGGCGGGCAGCAATGTGAACATCTGAGTCCATGTCTTCAGATGATTGAGACAATGACCACGGCTGCGAGACATCAGCAAGACCGCCTTCTTCACTGTGTCTAGATGACTGCATAGTCTTTGCATGTGCGACAAACAGAGAGTTCAGGTTTCGCATCATGTAAGCCAGAACAAAGAAACCAATACATATTTCATTGACAATGTATGCCCGTTGGAGCCTTGCTCAAAATCTGACAACACCATCTCTCCCCGTCAATATTCGCGGTGCGCGATTCGAAATTGGACGAATTGACTATCGACACGCCTCCATCAAGTGGAAAAGATGGCGCCTGATGAACCCTTGACCAACAAGCATGCCGTAGGCGACCAGACTGAAGCTGATGCGGTCTCCGTCATTAGCGATGATGAAGACATTGGCGATGACGCGCGGAAAGATGTCCCGCTACCACCAGAAGTCGAACGCGGACCTGAAGATGAGCCTTTCGAAACACTTAAGAACAAAGCTTCACAGCTCATGCTCGATCTTTTTCCTGGTTACTGCGCCCGAGACGTAAAAATCGAGCGCATGCAAGACGGAGAAAACAATCGCTTCCTCAGCGTCACGCTTTGCAAGATCCCACCCAAGGCGCCATGGTACACTCCCCAGAGAATTCGCGAACTACTTCAGCCATGTCTTACAGGTCGACCGACACGTCAAAACAAGCGAAAGCGTCTTGTTCTCCGCATACCACACAATCCTGATCAAAACATGCACCATCAAGCTGTCATGCTAGCGTATCTGGGCCTGAAGCTCGAACATCCAGTCCCCAAGATTGTCACCTTTGATCCGACCGCACATAACGCGCTTGGTCGATCCTACATGCTCCAAAAGCGGCTACCTGGCCACCGCCTGGACGTTCTCTGGCCAACGTTGAACCAAGCCCAGCGACTCAGTGCCGTGCGAGCCATCTCCACAGTTCTGCTAGATGTAAGGAAGATAAGAAACAAGTGCCCTGGTCTCCTCGGCATCCGCAATACTACTTACGATCTCAAACGCGATTTCGTCACCACGGAGCCGATACCTGTTCCCCGTTTCCGAAACACCACCCACCAAGTAACCTTCAACGTCGCACTTTCAGAGCCGCAAAGCACGAAAGACTTCTTACTCGATCTCTGTGCTCGCCAGCGTGCATATGCGACTGCTGCGAAACAACCTGGTGGCAAAGAAGTCTGGGTTAGGATCGCCAAAGTGGTTGAGACATTACATGAGTCCGGCCTCATCCCAGATTCTTCACCGTTTCACTTCTACCATGGCGACTTCCATGCGCGCAATCTTCTCGCCTCTGTCACTTCGGAGTCAGAAATAGCGATTACTGGATTCGTAGGCTGGGATTCCGCGCTATTCGCGCCGGCTTTCATGAGCACGCGCGCCCCGTTCTTCCTATGGAGTGGCAATATGGGCAGCGAAGGCGAGGAAGGCGGTGCGTTGGTCGAACCGAAGGAGGCGGATTTGTTGGAGGCTAAGCGCGCTTTTGAGGGTGTTGTGGGCGAGAGCTTCCTGAAGGAGGCGTACTCCCCAGCATTGGTTCTCGCGCGCCGGTTGTGGCGTTTTCTGGTTAATGGTTTCACGAATGGTGCGGATATCTTTCTTGCGGAGGAGATTGTGGACGAGTTCGAGAGTTCACATTCATCAGCGTAGGCTGGGTCTGGATGAGCAGTAAGGAGCTATCGTGACGTAGGGTCAAATTGTTCGTCGATACGGTGGTAGCCGTTTAGAAAACCCCCAATTTCGTGGTTTAACAGTAACGCGTTGTGATTGTACTAGGTGTTGACTCGGCAGCAAAGACAAAGAGACTTCCTTCTCTGCAACGAGTTCGCTATGCCATCGCTTCCACCCCATATACAGGCATTCAGATTGTCATACTTACAGTCAGTCATCATCGCGCTCCTTGAGGACAGAAGTTCTGTGATCAAGATCATACGCGTCGTCGTATGTATCGAAGAAAGCGGGTTTTGAGATACCCTGTAGTTGGTGGCCACAAGGTTGCCAGCCATTCGATACCCAGCCATCTGGACAATAGAGGTGCTGCATGTACTCATTCGCAATCTCTTCATTCGCTGTAGGCCATGCTTCAATAAAAGCTGGTAGAACTGTACGCGTATAGTCAGTACGCGGAACGAGACATGCCAGTTGTGGGGTTGGCCTTACTATCTCCACAAGTGCGAACTTTGATGACAAAGTCAAAATGAATCCCGCATTGCCTGCACTGGATGGCATATTCGTGGAAGTTGAAGTGTGCGTCAATCTCCCTCTCTGAGACGTCATGATTCTCGCCCAGCACATACATTATGATGCCAAATTTCTGAAGACGAATGCTGCCACTCTGACATGCATCAAGTAGGCTTTGGACTTGTGGATCGCATTGAGGTCGTTCATACCGCACGTCAAATACGCCTCGCCCGCCGCAAGAGTCCCAACCCTTGCTGAGTACGAGTGTTTCCAGACCCATTGGCAGAAGCTTGTCGAGACTCCGCTCTTCCGGCTTGTCGAGAGGACCTAGCGTGGGTCAGCAAGTTACAGATCAATGACGGGTATTGCATACTAATCAAGAGTTCAAACGGTACAGCAAGATACCGCAGACTGGCAAACTTTTGGAGTGTACCCAACCTCGTATCGCTGTATTCACGGCGTTCGCACAACTCCAGAGCTTGAAGTCCGGGTTGTAGCGTCTCCAACAAGGCCTTAGCCTCAGACCACTGCCACTGGGTATTGCCTGTGGCATGTGTTGACGACCCCCAAGAGAAGGATGTAAGTGCCTTGCATGAGCCAAGAAGATTTTCCAACAATTCAAGATCACACTCGAAGTTTTCCAGTCGTATTTTTTCGACCTTGGACCTCTTCGGGGGACATCCCCAGGAAAAAGGGGGGTCGCTGAGACTGGATTCAAGATAATCGTGGTCTGACAGGACTACTTCCCGTAGAGAGTCTAGCCGAAGGATGGGCGCTAGCCAGTTGATGTGCAATCCTAGCATTCGGATACTCAGTCTTTTCAGCCTTGTGAACTGGTGCACACGACCATAAGGTATCCCTAGGCTTGCGGAGAAAATAGGTAATAACGCCGCCTGTGGCTGGCGCTGGACCCAACTCTGATTCTCTCCTTCGGCACGTGCTGCTCCTGGACAACAATTCAGGGCGACGGTCTCGATGTTGGGCGTGAGCCATAGGATCAAGGCTGACTCCAAAGCACTGAATGCGTCTTCACCTTTGCGTAAAAGTGTAGCATATTCTTCGTTAGGAATGCCGAGACTCTCAATCTTAGAGCAAATCATCTGTATGTCTTGAAAGCTGCGGATGCGAGAGCTCATGTGCTCGTCTCCGATAGATACCTGGCCAACCTCTTTCATCTCTTTTACCAACGCACCTAGCGCAGGGTTGGTGATCAGACTCCTGATGAATCGGGTTGATGGTTCGGTATCGTAGCAATGATCATATTTTCTATACATCATGGTTGTGGCGGCGCGGTTAAGAGAGCGGCATGTCAGAGCTACCGATGCGTAGTCGAGAATCGGCCGTCGGGGCCGGATTGCGTCGCCTTCGAGGTCTGTCACTGTAAATTTACTCGTTGGGTGCACAACATCGGGGAGGTATTCCAGGATTCTCAGTAGTATCTCGTCCGGTAGTGCACTGATGTAATCTCCCTTGTTTGTCGATGTGTCCTTCGAAAGCGGGAGGGATTCTGACGGCCTAACGCCGCCTCTGGCAAGGCTCCTTGTGGTCGGCCGTTCGCGGTCCGTCGCCTTGACCATGATGATTGATGGGACTTTCGAAGTATGGGTCGTTGTAGAGACGTATGTACCTGGAGAGGATGGGATGGATCGCACGAAGGCGGGCCCCGGCGGTCAAGCTCCCGAGGTCGCTCCGGTTGCCGCTAAAAACCAAGTTTGACCCCACCCGGCTGCTCCGCCGACGCGTCGGTTTCGCGTTCGCTGCGACGCGTATCTTGGCGACACTTGATCATGACATCGACACTCAACAGTAGATACGAGACTCACTTTTGGACGCGGTCAAATCATCTGCACCTTATTTTATCAAGAAGAGAATAACACAGCTATTTTTCCAGCGCCGCTGATGCATCGAGAATCAAGTCCTCCTTAAACAGCCACCGTCTGTACATGGAAAGGATAATCTGTGTACCCCTTTTGCGGCGGATCAGCGCCATAGAAGGTGTCGCGATCATACTGATTCAGCTCTAGGCCCTCAGCGAGGCGCTTGGGCAGATCCGGGTTCGCTATGAACCACCGACCGAAGATGACGAGGTCAGCATCTCCGGACTCTACCTTGGGCGCGGCATTGTCTCTATTGAATCCACCAGCCGCAATGAACTTCACGCCACCCTTCTTTAAGATGTTTCGGAAGTTGACGAGCGTGTTGCCCTTGACCTTGACCGTCGCCTCCGCCTCCACGCCCTTGCCTCCTTGTGTGGTGTAAGCGGCCAGAGCGTCCATCTTGGCTTGCTCGTCGAGGACTTCATCGAAGCGCGGTTCGACCCTGGCTATCGTCAGCATCAGCCTGGGAACTGAAGTGAATCAACTCACATGTGGACATATGCCGGCCTCTCACCCTGCGGGAGCGACGCGATCTTCTCGCATAGGTACTCCCAGTGATCGTTGGGATTGCTATCCTTGGTGTTCTGGAAATAGTTGTATGGGCTGAGACGAATGCCAACTCTGTCAGCACCGATGGCTTTGGAGCAGGCTTGGATGACTTCAAGCGGAAAGCGACTGCGTCCTTCGATTGACCCGCCATACAGATCCGTTCTCTTGTTAACATTGTCGTGTAGGAACTGATCAAGCAAGTACCCATTCGCGCCGTGGATCTCGATACCGTCGAAACCGGCCCCAACCGCCTTCTTCGCGGCTTCTGCCCAGGTCTTTGTCAACCCTTGAATTTCTTCAACCGTCAATGGCTTAGGTGGATGATCAGCGCACGCAACACCGTCAAGCCAACTACCTTCCATAGGCACGTCGCTCGAGCTAACCGTTGGCGCTCCGGCCCGGAAGGACGGTGGACTAGCACGCCCGGTATGCCACAGCTGGCAGAAGATGTACCCGCCTTTTGCGTGGACAGCATCCGTGACCTTCTTCCAGCCGGCGATTTGGGAGTCCGAGTACACACCCGGTACACCTGGGTATCCGCTGGCCTAGTACAAGTCAGCACGTTTGCTTCGACTGGCCGCGCACTACCCACGTATTTGGCAATGTCAGTAGCCTCTGTCAATTGCAATCCACCCTTGCTTGCGCGTTGGCTGTAGTACTCAACGTGTAGCTCTTCCGGTACGAACACTCCATCTCCCTCTTTGGTTGCTCGCATGCGTGTCAATGGCGCCTGCACTATTCTGTGCTCCAGATCCAGAGGGCCGAGTTTGAACGGCGAGAAAAGCGCAGTCTCTTTGAGTGGCTTGAAGCCTGTCGGACTATCTGCTTTCGGCATATTTGTTGGTATCGCACTTGCAATGATGGCTGCGAAAAGGAGAGAATGAAGTCGCTGCTGCCACAAAAGAGTTGTAACAGCTACATGGCTGCTGCTCAGGGTCTCCTATGTACCTGGCGCTAGTGCCAGAAACGGTGGTCACCATCGCCGCAGATCCCATGTTGGTGAGTGGTGTTTGCAGATACAGAAATGGGGGAGGGGCAGATACAGCAAAGCGTATGACGAGGCTGGTGTTTGCGGAGTACGAACCAACAGCCATCTGTACGACGCTGTTGCGCTTTGTTCCAAGAGTGGGGTACTGTGGGCCCGGCCAATGGAAAGGCGAAATCGTCTATCATCGGAACAGTCGTCTCGCGCAGAAAGGCCAATCAGCGATCGCATTACGTGAGAAGGGTGTGAATACTGCGGAAACGGATGTTGGGTGAGGATATTATGAAGAGAACATCGCATTCTCTATCGCCTCGGCCTCATTACCTGTCTGCTCAGGTTTGACACCCGTCATGTCTCTGCCGATTCCGCCGAAAAGCAGTGCAGATCCGCCGCGGGGCCTTTCCGCTACCGAAGCCCTTACACCTCTCATCGAGACGACATTCAGAACACCAGACATAACAACGTGGATCAACGGAAGGAAAACAATCATCACCAATCCGAACCCACACTGGACTCTGCTGGACTACATCCGCGCTCAGCCGAGCCTCAAAGGCACGAAGCTAGGGTGTGGCGAGGGTGGATGCGGCGCATGCACTGTTGTTCTGCAGGTTGCAGATTGGCATTCTGAAAAGAAGAGAATCAAGCATCTATCAGTGAACGCGTGCCTATTCCCTCTAGTTGGTATCGACGGCAAGCATGTCATCACCGTGGAAGGCATCGGGAATGTTGGCAGACCGCATCCTCTGCAAGAGAGGATCGCGAAGTTACACGGCAGCCAATGTGGCTTCTGTGAGTCAACCTGACGTTGTTTCCTGCTCTAAAACTGACTATCTCCATAGGTACGCCTGGTATCGTGATGAGTCTGTACGCAGTGGTGCGCAACGCGTACAATCCGGAGACGAAGAAGTTCCATCTCAGCGCTCGAGAGATCGAGATGGAAGGTCACTTGGATGGCAACTTGTGCCGCTGTACAGGTTACAAGCCAATACTTCAAGCTGCAAAGACATTCGTCACCGAGGATCTGAAAGGTCAATTAGCAGAAGAAGACGAGCCAACGACTGCCGATGCCGAGAACTTTGAGAAAGATGTTATTGATCTGACTCGCAATGGCTGTGCAGGTCCTTCCAAGGTCTCCTGCGGGCGACCGGGTGGCTGCTGTAGGGATAGCCCGTCCGACAGCAGCTCAACAGACACCAAGTCAGATACCTCGTCACCTCCAACGGAGCCAACATCGGCGTCAGAAGACGAGCACATCACTGCCGTTTTGGATGCAAAAAAACAGCCGCAACCGGATCCCGAGATTAGCGGCGCAGACTACGCAAAACCGCTGAAGAGTAAAGAGCATGGTGCGGCTGCCGAATCCAAGACTGTCACATCCACTATCGAGGCACCGGCGGCCGCTTCAGAGAAGGGTGTCCCCAAGATCGAGTTCTCTGAATACGTTCCGGATACCGAGCTCATCTTCCCCCCTGCGTTGTGGAAATACGAGCCGCAGCCTTTGTGTTACGGTAACGACAAGAAGATCTGGTTTCGTCCTACAAAGCTCGAGCAACTTGTGCATTTGAAAGACGCATACCCCTCAGCCAAGCTCATCGGCGGTGCCAGTGAAGTTCAAGTGGAAGTCCGATTCAAGAACTCCGACTTTGCTGTTTCCGTCTACATCTCAGATATACCAGAACTGAAGCAAACGCGGATACCAAAGCATGCTGAGCTTGAGACAGCCAAAGAACTCGTCGTTGCAGCGAACACCCCGCTCACTGAGCTTGAGGAGATTTGTAAAAAGGTTTACACAATGCTCGGAAAGCGTGCGATGGTGCTAGAGGCCCTTCGCAAACAATTGCGATATTTCGCGGGTCGTCAGATTCGTAACGTTGCATCATTAGCTGGCAACATTGCAACAGCATCGCCAATTTCAGACGCCAACCCTGTGCTGCTTGCGGCTGGTGCTACCCTGGAAGCTGTAAACAAGAAAGATGGCATCGTCGATCTCCCGATGTCAAGTTTCTTCATCGCCTACAGAACCACATCACTCCCGCCTGATGCAACGCTACATCGAATTCGAATCCCTTTGCCACCGGAAGGATCACGAGAGGTTCTCAAGGCTTACAAGCAAGCCAAGCGCAAAGACGACGACATCGCAATCGTCACGGCTGCGTTCCGAGTGCGTCTAAATCCTGACGGCCTAGTGGAGGATGCTTCGATCGTATACGGCGGCATGGCGCCTATGACGAAAGAGTCACCCAAAACCCAGACTGCCCTCTTGGGTAAGCCCTGGTTTCATTCGGAAACTCTTGATGCAGCTCTCACGGCGTTGTTACAGGATTATGATCTTCCATACGGTGTTCCAGGTGGCATGGCAGACTACCGGAAAACGCTTACCCTGTCACTTTTCTTTCGGTTCTGGCACGAGTCTGCTGCTGAGTTTGGTCTTGGCAACGTTGACGAGCAGGTGATTGATGAGATTCACCGGGAGATCTCCAGTGGTGCTCGCGATGATTACAATCCCTACGAGCAGCGCGTAGTAGGTAAGCAGGTGGCGCATCTATCTGCTTTGAAGCAGTGCACTGGCGAGGCGGAGTACATCGACGACATGCCACGACTAGATCGTGAGCTGTTCGGTGGACTCGTCATGTCGACAAAGGCCCACGCCAAAATCCTGAACATCGATTGGGAGCGAGCGCTTGAGCTGCCTGGTGTTGTTGGCTACATCGATCGACATAGCATACCCGCGGATGTCAACATCTGGGGCTCGATCAAGAAGGATGAAGCGTTCTTTGCTGAAGACAAGGTTCTCTGTCATGGTCAGGTCATTGGCATGATTTACGCAGAGTCAGCTTTGGAAGCCCAAGCGGCCGCGCGGGCTGTGAAGGTCGAATACGAAGAACTACCCCCCATTCTCACTATCGACGAAGCTATCGCGGCCCGAAGCTACTTTCCGCATGGGAAGAATCTGAGGAAAGGTCTTGCAATCGATGACAAGATGGGTGACGCTTTCGCCCAATGCGACAAGATATTCGAAGGTGTAAGCCGGCTAGGTGGGCAGGAGCACTTCTACCTCGAAACGAATGCAGCGCTGTCTATACCTTCCGGGGAAGACGGGGCTATGGAGGTCTGGTCGTCGACACAGAACACCATGGAAACTCAAGAGTTTGTTAGCTCGGTACTGGGTGTACCAAGCAACCGCGTCAACGCCCGCGTGAAGCGCATGGGAGGCGGTTTCGGTGGCAAAGAGTCTCGCAGCGTGCCGTTCGCCGTATACACAGCGATAGCTGCTAGGAAGGAAAAGCGGCCAGTGCGCATCATGCTAAACCGCGATGAAGACATGCTGCTCAGCGGCCAGAGACATCCTTTCCAGGCTCGTTGGAAGGTCGGTGTTTCGAAAGAAGGCAAGCTCATCGCGCTTGAAGCTGATGTCTACAACAACGCTGGTTTCTCTCAAGACATGAGCGGGGCAGTCATGGATCGATGCCTGACTCACTTTGACAACTCATACGAGTGTCCAAATGTGTTCCTGCGTGGTCACGTGTGCAGGACCAATATCCACAGCAACACTGCCTACCGAGGATTCGGAGCGCCTCAAGGCATGTACTTTTCCGAAACCGTCATGTACAAAATTGCAGAAGGTCTGGGTATGGACGTCGACAAACTACGATTGAAGAACCTTTATAAGCCTGGAGAGCACACCCCATTTTTCCAAAAGATCGACGAAGATTGGCATGTTCCTATGCTTTTGCACCAGCTGAGCAAGTCTGCCGACTACGAGAATCGGAAAGCTGCTATCAGAGGTTTCAACTCGAACAATCGGTGGAGAAAGCGCGGCATCTGCCTTGTTCCTTCAAAGTTTGGTCTTAGCTTTGCGACGGCTCTACATCTCAATCAAGCTGGCGCTTACATCAAGATCTACCATGATGGCAGTGTACTCTTGCATCATGGAGGAACAGAGATGGGTCAAGGTCTCTACACCAAGATGTGTCAGATAGCAGCGCAAGAGCTTGGCACCCCGCTCGACGCTATCTACACCCAGGATAGTCAGACGTACCAGATTGCGAACGCATCCCCTACTGCCGCGTCATCCGGATCCGACTTGAACGGCATGGCTGTCAAGAATGCATGCGATCAGATCAACGAACGCCTGAGACCGTATCGCGAGAAGTTGGGAAAAGATGCGCCGCTGAAGGCGCTCGCTCATGCCGCTTATGTCGATCGCGTCAACCTTGCTGCGAATGGCTTTTGGAAGATGCCAAAGGTTGGATACACCTGGGGCGACACAAACTTGAAAACTGTCAAGCCCATGTACTACTACTGGACCCAAGGAGCGTGTTGTTCTGAAGTCGAACTTGACCTACTTACTGGCGACCACACCGTGCTACGAGCAGATATCATGATGGTGAGCGCTACTGCACACGCACCCATTTCAACATACTAACAAAGCTTCAGGATGTCGGCAACTCCATCAACCCAGCGATAGACTACGGACAGATTGAAGGCGCATTCATCCAAGGCCAAGGTCTCTTCACCATCGAGGAGACACTCTGGACTCGAAACGGCCAGCTCTTCACTCGGGGTCCCGGAACATACAAGATCCCCGGCTTCAGCGACATTCCGCAAGTCTTCAACGCCAGTATGCTTCGCCACGATAACGACGGCAACCCGCTGTCGTGGAACCACTTGAGGAGTGTTCAAAGTTCCAAGGGTATTGGTGAGCCACCGCTCTTCCTGGGATCAACGGTCTTCTTCGCACTGAGAGAGGCTGTGTTGGCAGCGAGGAAAATGAACGGGAAGAAAGACGAGGGGTGGAATTTGGATAGTCCGGCAACCTGTGAGAGGCTGAGGTTGGCGGTTGGAGATGACCTTATTGACCGGGCAAGAACGGTAAAGAAAGAGGGTGAGACGAATTTCTTGGTTGCTGTAGCATGATCACGGGTATGAGGAAATGGCGTTCACCATTCCATGTATAATTTCATTCAATGCAGGTATTCTTTCATACACGGCGCCTCTCTTGCGCATTGCTCTTTTTGCGAGGTTTGACGCGTCCCGCACGCGTGCTGCTCTTTGCTTGGCAAGAACATAAGTTGATGCTATCGCCCGTTTCAACACCTCCTACAGCGAATACACTGGTCCTTTTCCGATAGCCTTAATTACAATCCCGTCGGTTGAGAAATGCCTATCGCAAAGCTTATCGGAAAGCGAAGCCGGTAGCGATGACCTCAGCGGTGGCATGACTAATGGTCGCGCGGCAGTGTGTCAAGGAAGTCGCGTCGGGCCATGATAGAGCAGCTACCAACACCAACCGCATCCCTTGCATCAATGCAGCTTGCCTGAACAGGTTCCTAGAATTCCCGTGTCTTCCAATATGACAGCAGCTCCACATGAGGCCACCATGGTCTATCTCCATGCGAACCACGCGCGGCGGAGATAACCGCAAATCCTCGGCGCCTTGCTGCTGACGCGCCCGACAATCGAGCAGCATCGTCAGCCACAATCCACATATCTGCTGCCGTTTGCAAGGTCGGCACACGGAAACCAAGATGGAATGAACGCGCTTGACGATGGATGTTGATGGCGTTGGGAAACCTCACCCCCACTCTTGGAAATGCGTTCCCAAAGCTACGCCACCACGCCCAACCCCGCCCACTAGCGGCACGACTCAACTCCACACTCGGCCGCGATAGTCGGACTTGTCGACCCCGATAAGCATGGCCTCTATCCGATGCGATACCGTATAGCATTCCGTGAAGCGGAGTCTTGAGCCTCTCTTCACCCCATTTCATCTCCAGTGCCCCCATCCTTTGATCAGATCATCGAAATAATCTCTCGGATTCTGCGCTATGGCATCCACTACTGTCGACAGTGCGAGCTCAGGGACCCGCGGGCGCAAGAGAAGGAACTTGAGCAAGAATGAAGGCAAGAAGTTTGTGTGCACGAATGACGGGTGTGGGCGGTCTTTCACTAGAGCCGAGCATTTGCAAAGGCATTTGCTGAATCATTCGACGGGAGAATACACTTGTGATCGATGCAGGGCTCACTTTAAGCGGAGAGATCTTCTTGGTAAGAATGGTGCACTTTTTCCTTGGCTTCGAGAATGCATGGCAGTTCTTGCCCATGAGCTGCTCTTCGCTGAGACGCACGGAACTACATGCCCACAAGATGCCGCGCTCCTTTCGTGTCACAAGATGGAAGAGCTTCTTATCATATACCGCATCTAGACTCCTGTTTGTTGGGTCTCGCATCGGATGTGTAGTTATCGCGTCGTTGCTCTAGTATTGATCGTGGTCACTAACCCATTTGCGCAGAGAGGCACATCAGTCGCCATCGGCAAAAAGACGAAGAAGCCGGCGCTGAGGGTTGTGGAGTGCTCAATACCCGAAAGCGAATGTGGAAAGATGCCGAGGGCAAGATAGTAACGAAAAAGCCCACCTTATCTAACGACGGTCAGAAGAACGGGTCGCTGTCGCTATCGCAAACCGAGGACCTCTTGCAGTCGATGTCAGACTTCGCCGAGTTTGCAACACATCAGGGCCTTCCTATATCACCACCGACATCGAATGGGCCATCCCTCCCCCATTCATTGGACGATAGAGACTCCGGCATAGGAATTAACTACCCCCAAACAAACCTCGATCCAAATAGCATTCCTTCATCTAGTTCATACTCGCCCACAGATCAGCGCTTCTGGTCCGCCAATACCACGCAGTCATCAACCGAGCCATTTAACTCTGCGGTTTACGACAATGCGCCATTTGACGAGATATTCAATCCAGATACAGCGAGTTCTTTTAATGCGCCCTTCACAACCATGAGTAACTACAATTGGCTCTTTGATATGGACTGGACGAGGAACGATCAGGCCCAACAACCGATCATAGAAGACCCATTCCCTGCCCTACCCTTTGAGGATAATGCGGTGTCTCAATCGATTCAGGGTTTAGATTTTCAATTGGAACAGGTGGACATGGAGGGGCCGCTATCGACAGTCGGCCAGTTTGGCTCACTTCCGTCCCAGCCAAATGAGTCTCTTCACCACCGGCACCATCACTCACCAACTGCACAATTGATCACGCCGCCAATTGATGAAGCAAACAAAACGGTTGGTTCGCCGTCTAATTACGAGCCCTCCGGATCAGCGACAGACAACAATGCTTCTCTCGACGTTGAACGACCACTGTCTTTGCTGCAACCATCACGAAGCCTACCGATCATTGATGAGCTAGCTCGTCAGCAGCTACTTGACCTCATTGACATCGTACAGCCTACTGTACCGGATGGCAGTATAGTCATGCGAGACCATCCGCTGCTCTCGTTATCATGTCTGCAAACATATTGCGACTTATTTTTCACGCGTTTCAACACCACATATCCGTTGATACATATGTCTACTTTTGACCCATCAGAAGTCGACACACTTCTCCTTGTATCAGTCTTGCTGTTAGGCGCAACATATGGAGAGAAAGACGCACACCAGCTCGCGGTAAGTGAACACGCAATATAGTTTTCAAGCTTCAACTGACTCGAACTAGGTATGTATCCACGACGTGCTGCGGCCACAAATCTTTGCCAATGCCGGCTTTTCGGCGAAGCCAGATCTCTGGGTTCTTCAAACTATCCTATTGGTCGAGTGTTTCGGTAAAAGCAGAGCTGGACAAAAGCAACACGACATGTCGCATCTTTTCCACGGCTTACTCATCAATCTCATTCGCCGCAGTGATTGCCAAAGTATTCGACCACCAACACCGGAAGAAGCCACGGATGATCTCGAAGATGACTGGCGGACATGGTGCGAAGCAGAGCAAAAGAAGAGGTATGTATTCATCAATTGAACCCTCACGGCACCTAGCTCAAAGTGCGCAGGCTGGCGTTCCTATGCTTCATGTGGGATACGCAACACGCAGTGCTCTTTTGCCAGTCGCTCTGCATGTCCGCTTTTGAACTCCGTTCCAACATGCCCTGCGATCAGGCAATCTGGGAGGCCGACTCAGCCGAGACATGGCATCAGTTGCGACAGAAGCAGCCAACGACCCCATTGTTTCTGTCGTGCCTGAAGATGTATTTGCACCCCGATGCTGCGACTATTCCCAAGAACCTGAACGCGTTGTCCCGGTCGTTGCTTCTACATGGCCTAATGTCTGTAGCATGGGATATGCAACGGCGCGACCAGACATCGCTGGGCGTCATTGAGTCAAACCCACTCGGCAATTGGCAAGCTCGTCTCGCAGCCTCATATTCTGCGTGGCATGCAGACTACATTAATTTCTGTGCGGCATATCTTTCGTCGCTTCCATCATCCACACTCTTCCTCGCTAAAGAGTTCCACGTGTGCCGCACCGCCACACTGGCGCTTTATCATGCCGCCCACATCCTGCTTCACACACCCTTCCTGGACCTCCAAATCTACGCTGGCTCACGGCATATTCTTGGCCGCCCAGTCGCGCGCCATGACTACGCACGCTCTCAGCGTGTAGTCAAAAAATGGGTAGCGGAGAACACAGAAGAAGCCGGGAAAGCAGTCTGGCACGCCGCCGCTCTCGTCAGCGAAGGCGTGGAAGTTCTTGACGGGGACCTGAGCTGTTCAGACATTAGTGGAGGGAGACTTTGGCACCACCCTTGGGCCGTGTACCTTGGTACGTTGGTGGTATGGGGCGTATGGTATGCTCGGCCAACTCCGCCACTGTCTTCTGGCGATCAGTTGCCGCAGCATCTTCAGCATCTTGACGATGAGGATGAGATTATCTGGGATCCTGCTGCGGAAATGAAGACGTTGCTTGGCGCCATTCTTGTAGCTCAGCCTGAGAAGCTGCTCGAAGCTGGCAGTGAAGGCGTTTTCGCTGGCGGCATGGGGAAGAGGGGGACGAATGGGCTTGCAGCTGTAGTAAGCAAGTGTTTGAGCAAGGTGCGGTGGGCTGTCGTGCATGATGGTATGATGGTTCTTAGAGGGCTTGTACAGTGGCGTTTAGTTGGCGGTAGTGGTGGCCTATGAAATGCCAAGATCGAGAAATTCAATCGCGACATCTATTTCTTCGGCACCTAGTCGCTTCCTTCTCCCCGTGTAATCCCAAGCCATCTATGACGGTGACCAAGAGTCCTCGCAGGCTTTTTATATGGCCACTGTCTGTCCACCTTTGCTGGTCTGGCCGGTCTGTCATCGTTGGCGGTCGAGGATGGGGTTGAAGTACCCGAAACAGTGATGGACGTGCGCATGTTCCCTGCGTGTTTGGTGACCTCGGCAGTTGATTCAGTTGTCGGGCTATCGTGCGTGGTTGCGTATTCTTCATAGAGTGTTTTCACCAGACGAGCAGCCCAGGACGAGTCGCCTAACCCCAAGCGATATCGAATGGACGAACCGAGCGCAAAGGCCTTTAGCTCGCTAGCCAAGTTCAGCTCAAACTGAACGTACTCTGCTCTAGCGGCGGCCTTTGACTCCTGTTGTATGCGCTCGATACGTGATTTCTCTGCCCGATACCGCTTCGTGTGGGTTGATGTACAGGAGTGATACAATCGAGTTTTCGCAATCTTGAGCTGCTTGTTTGCGGCCGAATATCTCTGGGCGGCCAACTGCCTTGGGCCAGCGCACTCATCTGAATACCTCTTGCCATATACTGTTAGCAGATCTCTGTACTTTTGCGTCAGAATGACGAGGGAGCTATCTTCGACAAGCCAAGCAATGCTCTGGGCATCAGCAAGCAACTCCTCAAGACGGTCCAGATTCACCTCCGTGAACTCGTGTGCATACGCATTGCGGATGAAGCGAAGAGATTCAAGCCTTCTCTGGATGATCTTATAGAGGTGGCGCCAATGTTCGTCCTCGTCCAGGAGCTTTTCAAAGTCCTTGATAGATAAACCTTCGGGGTCATTCAAGTTCTTCTCTTGCATTACATCGGGAAACTGACGTCGGCCAAATACGAAAATTGCTCGTTTGAACCGTTCGTGAACATCACCCAGAATGTGGTATTGGACTTGGTACGGCACCATGACCATGACGGGTTTCGAAGCTCCACGGGTCTGAGTGGACTCCGGACTAGAGCCCAACTGCTGACCTGTCGTGTCTGTCTCTGGCTCGATTGACAATACAGACCTTTTTTCTGCACGGAGTCTCTCAAGATAGTCGCCGGAAAAGAGCAGCTTAAGGCTAGTAACCTTGTTTTGCTTTTCAAGGATATGTTTTGACATCCCATCAAGCTTTGTGGTTGGCTTCAGGTATTCCAGTGTTTCATTGTAGGACGAACTCTGAGCTGCGCGCCAACGCTCCATCTGTTTGATCTCCTGTTGTAGAGTAGAGTGAGAGACTCTTGTGAACGGATTAAAGGGCCGCCCCAAGGTCGCAGTATCGATGGATGCATGCCCCAGTATTCGAAGCTGTCGGTACGATCGGTCGATGTGGTGCAGGAGTGCAGAAATCTCGCGTTGCTGAAGGCTCTTTGCTGAGCCCCTAGTTTCGTATTCTCGTACCTTCGCCAACAGTATCGCGGTCGTTTCACGAAAGAGCCTTGTTTGCTCATCCCGCGGTAGCCTTGGGGCAACGCGCGTAAACCAACCTTTTGCCATGTACTCATCATTGGCAAGCGACCTCTCAACGAAATCCGTGAAAGATTTTCGGGGCTCCGCCTTCTCCCCCTCTGGATCCGTGCCAGGAGTCTCGTCACTTGCTTTGATCTGCTTCTCAAATTCAACAATATGATCTTTGTGCTTACACAAGAGCCGGAGTCGGCGCCTTAAGCGATCCCGTGGTGCCTTTTGTCCTGGCACTGTGCGTTTGTACATTGATCTCGTCAGTATGATATGAGGCCGCAAAAGCTCCAACAATGCAAGAGCCGCTGCTCTCTTATCAGAGGGTGTGGGCAAGAGTTTAACGTAATGCATCCATGGCATCGTGATCGGGAAGCTTCTGTCGTCATCGATCGCAGCGCTAATCGATTGAATTGCAGCTTCATGCCGTGCTTTGGCCTCTGATGTCACTTCGTGTACAACATCTGCATCGTGCTTCGTACTTGTATCCAGGACTGCCCCGTCGCCCATTGATGGGTCGTGTTGCTGGGTGGCACGCGTCTCTTCCTCATCATCTCGCTTCTGCAACCCTTGCGACGACCACCTTGACGACGAGAATTGTATGCCTGCTGGCCTGAGCGAAACTAGGGCCTTGCTGTTCCAGCTTTGTCCGAGCGATGACGTTGCTGTACTTCGTGACGCAAGCCATGCTCGGCAACTTGCGTGCAAACCGAGCGCAAGACTGCGCCAGAGAGTGTCAAAATGCATCAATGATAAGAAAATTGCGATGAATCAGCGGAAGGAATGCGTAGAGGGGATGACAACGCGACGACAGTTGGGGCTGCTATCTCGAAGGAAAATGTGAACCAAAGAAGGCCGTGCGTGCTAGTGGCTGCGCTTACCGCATTGGGCGGTGTCTACGCCATTGCTCGAGGGCGGAACGCAGCAATCCAAGTGGTAACTCTTGCGTAGAACTGAGGTTGCATTCATATATACATTTGATCCGCACAAAGCCACTCGATCCGCTGACATGAAAGAATGCAGCACTGCCTAAGTGAAGTATCTCCACATCTCACTCTCTTCTCCATCGCCCAACTCGCTAGTTCTAACATCATCCGCCCTCAGTCTGACACCTTGCACCTTGTCTCTCCGTCGATTCTCCAGCTTCATCCACCCTCCCAGCCACAGTGTGAAGCAGATACACGTAACATTACAAGCCGCAGTTGCATAAAGCGTCGGCAGATACTTTGGCGCGTACTCCTGTCTGAAGGTCGCAGCGGAGACGATGCCTCCAAGGTTGCCTAGTCCGACCATGAGGCCGGTCGTAGCAGCGCGAGCGTTCTCGTTGAGATTGTTGTTGTTGTGCCAAGAGTGTACGAGACAGGAAGGTACGTACGCGCCTGCACATAACAAAAAGCAAGCGAAGTATGCGACGGCTTTGTTGTTGAGAACGTCAATGGTTGCGAGAACGACCAGTCCGGCGAGAGAAATGCAAAGAGCGCCGCAGATGTGGAACGTGCGTTCGCGGAAGAAGTCGCTGCTGTACGTTATGCAGAGCAAGACGACGAAGCCCACCGCGTTTGGCGCTACGGTCCAGAGATTGGTCTTGATGACGGAATATCCTAGTCGTTGGACGATCTGAGGCAGAAAGTTCGAGGTCGTGCTGAAAGCTACAGGGTAAGTGAAGGCGATGATGCACCAAGGAAGCATCTTCCACGTGTTCCATTCCTTGAAACACTCTCGTATGTTAAACTCGTGGGAGCCGGATGAGGATAGATCGCGGAGTGTACGACGTTCGGCAACGCTGCGTTCAGCCTCGTTCAAGAACCACGCCGATTGAGGAGTCGCTGGCAACCAGGCATACGCTATCAAAGCGAGGACCACAGTAAGAGCGCCCTCTATGATGAAGAGAAACTTCCAGCCGGGAATGTTGATATGCTCGATCTGAAAGACGCCGAAGGAGATGAGGCCGCTGAAAGCACCGGCAAGAAGTGCACTGCCAAAGAATAGTGCGATGCGGAAGCCGAGTTCGCCGCGCGTGTAGAAGAGCGTGAGGTAGAAGACGACGCCAGCGAAGACCCCGGCCTCGAAGGCACCGAGAAGGAGACGAATGACGAGCATGCCTGCGAAGTTGTGTGCTGCGCATTGGAGGAGAGCCATCGCGCCCCACCCTACCATCACTGTGGTTTATCGTCAGCTCATGTTGCGTGATCTAAGAAGATGGACCTACAAGTCGGAAGCATAACTCTCCCACTCCACTTCTTTGTCAACATATTGAGTGGAAGATCGCACAGTCCGTTCGGGATGTAGAATAGCAGGATCAACAAGCTATACTGTTCGCCAGTAAAGCCAAGGTCCTTGTCCATCCCATCTGTCTTCGCATTGCCCAGGTTCGATCGGTCAACGCTTGTGTCGGGTCAGTCTGCCGTAAGGTCAAGATACAAGGTGAATGAACCCACCTGTTGAAGAAGTACATCAGCGAGAGGAATGGCAACAGATAGAAGTCGAGCTTTTGGACTGCATGATCTATCAATATGTGGTCATTGTTTGGTAACGACAAGTCAGAACATACCATAGGCGCTCTCGATATTCTTATCGAAAGTGTCAATGACTATACCAGCTTCTTCTTTCGATGTGCTCGAACCGGATAGCCTTCGGGGCTTCTCTTCAATCATGGTGGCGTCCTTGTGCTGCTCGTTCGGCATTGCAACGCGCGCACCGAAGCAAGGGTAGACCTGAGATGGTCGAAAATACTATAAAAGATGATGGCTGGCTATTATACCGGTATTTGCTCAGTAAAGCGCCATGGCTTTAAGTAGCATCCTGTCATGTAACGTCTGAGCTGTTACTCATGCATGTACAACGCCACTGAGCCTCCCATCTTTGCTCCCAGTTCACATGCGTCTATCTTGCCTATCGCCACCGAACAGATCAGCAGCGTAGCGCATAAACGGTGTGAACCGAGCGCGCAGCACATTGGGGCCCGAAGGATCGCGCTGCAAGCGACCTTTATTGATAAAGCGGAAGTCTGAAAGAGGAAATGTTGATAAGAGTGGGGGAGAGACACATGCAGAAGACTGACTAGGTGCAGCGGACATATGCTGGAGATAGGCGTACGTCTGGCTAATGCCAAGCCCGCAAGAGAAGGGCTTGCCAAAGTTGTATACGAGTGTCCGTGGACGGGAGCTTTGTTACCATAGCCATGGTTGCGATACACTAAAGCCAAAACTTACATTCGACACGTGATTTGTTACCATGATGGTAGGAAACAACGGTAATCATAGTCATGAATCTATCTCTGCCAGGTTGATACCTAGAATTTCCCTCAAACTCCAAAGCCATGCACCTCAATCTCGAAACTGTCGAGATAACCCAAAATGTCTGCTTCTACGTATCTCGCAGGAACTGCTCATAGTATTCGTCCATCCATTGTACAGCAGCCATCCCACTCTCCCTGGTGCCGTCGGCGAATCTCCGCACTGTTCCGACATAGCCATCTGGACGTACGTTGACAACAACGACTTCCTTCTCGTCAAGACCGTCCAGCCACTTGTCCATGCATGTCTGTTTCCGAGTATCCTTGTCTGGAATATCATCAAGGTATAATGTGAAGGCGGACTCGCGAAGTACGGCTGGTAGGTCTCGGATTTCGAAGTTGTTGCGATCCTCGTCGGTCACTAAGGCATACGTGAAGACACCACTGACGGGAGTGTATCGCTCAGGCAAGACGAACTGATCGTGGGGTGCTGCGAGAGGTGGCTGCATGGTGTATGAGGCGTTGCCAGCAGCTGTTACGCGGCCGACATATGAGTTGTTTCCTATGTGCGAGTGGCACACGTTCTCCAAGAATGGCATGGACGCATGAACATTGTGGGTAAAGAAGTAGACGCGAAATTGACCGAGGGCAGGTATGTCGGTCTGGATGTCGACCGGATTGGCATCGATGTAGCGTGTGACCTTCGCAGGTGGCAGCAGGTAGCCCGGCTTCAGATGCCCTTTATTGTAACCCTTCGCTTGCACGTTGAGAGTATTGAGGTCGTAGCTGACACCGTAGCCAGAGATGAACGCGACGTTCTTCGCGAAGTTTGCCGCAAGCGCTACCGGGTCTCCGTCGTGGAAAGCATTGGCGTGCTCGTAGTCGAAGTCGATCAGGTCTTTGGCAATCTTCTGTCGTTCTTGCTCGTACGATTCGAGAAGAGCAGGCTTCGCAAGGCCGCGCGTCGCGAAGTTGAGTTTCCAGGCCAAGTTCCACGCGTCCTATACAGAAAGAGAAGTAAGTGTATATTCCATGTTCATTCTGTTCAGTTCGAACTCACATGCATCCCTGTGTTCATGCCCTGCGCCGCCTTGGGAGAATGAGTGTGACTAGCATCGCCAGCAATAAACACTCGTTGCTCGTGGTCAGTGAAACGCGCTGCGACTCGCTGTCCGATCTTGTAGCGTCCAAACCACTCAACAGTCTTCCACTCGAGTCGATATGGGCGCAGTATAGCCCGTGCCCGCTTTTGAACAAACTCTTGTGTAGTCTGCTGGGCTCCCACTGCCTCCGTCGAATCCGGCCGCAGTTCAATGTATAGACGGGTCAGACCTCTTTCGCGAGGGATCATCAAGACAGATCCTAGAGCGTCTGACTGTATGACCACCTTGCTCCAGATATCAGGAAAATCGGTTTCGAGGACACCATCGAGCACGCCCCAGACGGCATCGGTTGATGAGCCCATAGGCGTCGCTCCTGGTATGCAATGGCGGACTTTCGAATGAGCTCCGTCGCAGCCGACGACGAACCGTGTGGCGAAGGTCTTCTTGGTGTGACTGACGTCTTGCTGACAGTTGACCGTCAGTGGACGGATAGACATGGGTGTGTAGTCAAAGTCGACGAAAGCCGTGTTCCTGGAAACGACGACGCCCCTTTCCCGTAGGTCGTCTTCCAAGACGCCTTCGACCATGCCCTGGTGTACCAGCAAGATGTATGGATCGAGTAAGTCAACTACCGGCGGGTAGTGAATCTCACGACCGGTGCGATGAAGCGACTTGTCGGCGGTTGACTTCCAGAAAGCAATGTCATAGATCTTGACACCCTTTCGCAGCAGCGGCTCGGCAAGGCGCATCTGTCGCAAAGTTTCGATTGTCTTTGGTTGGATTCCGTCGGCGCGTCCGGTCGAAGTGCGGTCGGGTCGGTCGTCGATGATGCGCGTCTTAATACCATATCGTACCAGGTTGTCACTGTCACTGTCAGTTGGTGTTTGCTCAATTGGCCTGATTCTACCTACGCAAGCATCAGACCAGCTGGTCCTGCACCAACAACCATAACATCACTCATGAAGCTTGAGTAGTCATCGTCTCTGGTATACGAGATCTGCGACGCAACCTCCAAGCTGTTGCCCGACGAACGAGACTCGGAGTCTGGCGCCGTGATGCCAGGAGCCATCTTCTGTCTAACCGATGACGGCGGGCTGTTGGAAGTTGAGCGCTTCATTAGGTTCCATAACGAAGGAGCCATGCTATAAGGCCTATGGTCTGCGTTGATGACGGGCCACTAGGGGCAAAGATGGGGGTCCGGATGTACGTGTGGAGGATGGAGGGGCATCGTTTGACTCTCTGGCAAACATCTGCCCATTTTGATGCCATTGAAGAGTGCCATGACGTCTGCAAGAGTGCGTCAACATGCTGCTGACCGCGAAAATGTTTGCTGCGATGGGGTGATGCGAGGCAAGGGGGAGTAGCAGACACATGCACTCCGCCGTGGACGCGTTCAGTCCGGCGGGTGGGAGCGCGCGCCCGTCCACCTCGGCATCCCTGCATCATCTCCCCCACCTGCGCCCAAACGCCAGCAACACTACGCGCCTGCGAGGGAGATCAAAAGCCGATGGCTCTGGAATCGCCGTTATCTATACCATGCTGACGTTGTGCGATGCGTCTGATATGCGGGTATTGTTGATGTGTCCACGGGTATCTACATGAGTGACTTCCATGCCTCTACCTCCCAGCCGTTCAACTACGCCCAACATGACGACATCTGAGTTACCGCAGTGGCTGCAAACTGCTACTGAGAAGCGCAAGCTACGGGACGACGCTATTCAGAAATTTATTGATGCACAAGTACCGCTGCCCGAGGTACTTTACGCTCGAACGCGCCGAAGACTCACATTGACGACGCCAGCAACCCAATGGAACCGGCGGATCCCATAGTAATCAAGATGTGACAGCCATCGACGATGTCCGACTCATTCCAGAAGCCATAATGTCGCGTGCTGTGACGGCATCGCTGCTGCTCAATGCCTACATCAACCGGTGAGGTCCGCGGCTTGCTCTTGCATCGTACCATTC
The DNA here is from genome assembly GCF_023758085.1 of Alternaria hordeiaustralica. NCBI lineage: Eukaryota > Fungi > Ascomycota > Dothideomycetes > Pleosporales > Pleosporaceae > Alternaria > Alternaria hordeiaustralica. The sequence continues at coordinate 118,233 of NW_026056814.1, read as the reverse complement.
TCACGCCACATCTTCCAGCGCCATAGACGCCCACAAACGAGTACGACCCCACCACCGTGTCCTAAGCTGCGAACGCGGAAATTTGCTAACATTTCTCCAAGACGAACTGGCACGTGTCCAACTCATAAATCTGCTTAAGAGTACTTGCTGATCTACGTAGCCTTACCGAGATCCTTTTTGACAATGCGATCAGACAGGCCAAAGCGTTGGATGGTCAGTTCGAAAAGACTGGTCAATTGGTAGGGCCCCTTCATGGGGTGCCAATGACCCTCAAGGATCAGTTCGATGTCAAAGGCTACGATAGTACCCTTGGGTATGTTGGGCGCGCCTCCAAACCTGCCCAGCAAGACTGCGTACTGGTGTCGCTTTTGAAGGAGATGGGCGCGATCATCGTCGCCAAGTCCAACCTGCCACAGAGCATTATGGTACGTCTTGCAATGAGCTTTCGCGTATGATAGCATGACACTCATGTCTTTCAGTGGTGCGAAACCGACAATCCGTTGTGGGGCCTCACTACTCATCCGAAGAACGTCGACTTCACGCCTGGTGGCTCGACTGGCGGAGAAGCTACGCTTCTATCACTCCAAGGCACTGTGGTCGGCTGGGGTACTGATATTGGCGGCAGCGTGCGAATACCTTCACACATGAACGGGTTGTACGCACTGAAGCCTAGTAGCACTCGCCTTCCGTACCAGGGCGTATCCGTATCAACTGATGGTCAAGAACACGTTCCCTCGGTCATTGGGCCGATGACACGCAATATGAGTTCGCTTACTGCAGTCACAAGAGCAGTCATTGACGCAAAACCATGGGAACAAGACCCGAAGTGCTGCCCGGTACCATGGCGATCTGAAATTTTCGAAGATGCACGTACGCGACCGCTAGTAGTTGCTATCATGCGAGATGATGGGGTTGTGAGATGCCATCCGCCCATCACCCGCGTTCTAGATGAAGTCGCCGTAAAGCTTCAGAAGGCCGGACATGAGGTTATATCGTGGACTCCCGGCACCCTCCATCAAGAGTGTATTGATATCATGGTAAGTGCGCGGAACGAAATCTATACTCTGAGCTGACCAGGATCAGGATCAGTATTACACAGCAGACGGTGGTGAAGACATCAGGCGAGACGTTGCCGCGGGTGGAGAGCCATTCATTCCGCATGTAGAGGCTCTGGTCAACAGGGGAAAGGCCATCTCCGTCTACGACTACTGGCAGCTGAATAAGAAGAAGCTTGAGCTACAGAAGCGCTACCTCGACCTCTGGAATTCGACAAAGTCTGACAGCTCTGACAAACCGATTGATGTCCTTCTCACACCTGTCATGCCTCATTCGGCGGTACCTCATCGGAAATGCAGATGGGTTGGATACACCAAAGTTTTCAACTTTGTCGATTACCCGGCAGTAGTCCTGCCAGCTGGCAAAGTCTCGCAAGAGCTTGACAGGGAGGCTGCGAAGAAGATGGGCGAGTATGAGCCTAGGAATACACTAGATGAGTGGAACTGGAAGACCTTCGATTTGGACACGATGGATGGTATGCCGATAGGCATTCAAATCGTTGCCAGAAGACTACAAGAGGAGAAGGCTCTAGGTGCAGCCACGGTTATCGACAGCATATTGAAGAAGCAAGCCTAGGATAGGTCTCTGCTATCGCCAATGTATCTTGCGCGTATAACTCGTCCAAATTCACATTGCAACTGTCCGACTCACGTGCGTTGCTCTGCAAAAGTACAAACTTGGATAATGCGTTTTCCATACTAGTTGCCGAGTTCGCAGGATAGACGCTAATGCACGTGTCCACGCGAGCACGCGTTGATAAGCTCCGCAGCAGCCGTCGGCAGGTACGATGAATCATAGCATCACCCCACCTTCCAATCGAGCAATCAGCTCCACCAGACGGGTTACCCAGCATTGGCGGTTCGAAGGATAAGCGGGGTAGCTACACATGCTATCATGAGCTATGCGACCATTGATCGCTCTTGCTGCGCGTTTGCAGTAAATCTCACTGTCTTTCTTCCTGACCGAATCATCGCGTCAACTTCTATTATACTGCAACATTGTCGCGTCTGGAATAACAAACACTATGGCAAAGAAGAAGGTTCTCGTGAGCTATGGAGTTGACATCGATGTAAGACTTGATGTGAGCAGCAAGTTCTTGCGCAATTACTGACTGGGCGATACTAGGCTGTTGCTGGCTGGCTTGGTTCATATGGAGGTGAAGACTCCACGAGTGACATCAGTCGGGGTATGTTTGCTGTCTGGCATTAGAGGTCGGGCTCTTGCTTACATGATGCAGGGCTCTGGGCTGGAACAATAGGAACTCAGCGCCTGCTGAAGCTTTTCGACAAGTACGGAATCAAGGCAACATGGTTCATCGTGAGCTTCAACTGTTTCCGAAGCCATGATTGCTGAACTGATCGTTTATAGCCCGGTCACTCTCTCGACACCTTCCCCGAAGACTGCGCTGCCGTACGAGATGCAGGACACGAGATCGGACTACACGGCTACTCGCACGAGAACCCTGCCGACATGACCTTTGAGCAACAACGCGACGTTCTTGACAAAACCTACAAACAACTCACTGCTTTCTGCAATGGTAAACCTCCACGAGGCTCCGTCGCACCCTGGTGGGAGACGTCCAAAGAGGGTACCGAGCTACTGCTCAGCTACGGCATCGAATACGACCACTCCATGTCGCACGAAGACCATCGCTGCTATTGGCTACGTACGGGCGATGAGTGGACCAAGATCGACTATACCAAGAAGGCGACGGAATGGATGAAGCCTCTCACGAAAGGGAAAGAAACGGGTCTGGTAGAGATACCGGGCAGTTGGTATATCGACGACCTACCGCCAATGATGTTCATGAAGAAGAGCGCGAACAGCCATGGATGGGTAAATCCGAGGGACGTGGAACAGATATGGATGGATCACTTCGATTACTTCTATCGGGAGTACGACGAGTTTGTCTTCCCAATGACAATCCACCCGGACGTCAGTGGAAGACCACATGTTGTGCTCATGCATGAAAGGTGTGTTCGGTGAGCAAGTGAAGTATGAAGTGCACTGACAAGTGTGGTAGGATAATCGAGCACATCAACAAACACGAGGGCGTGGAATGGGTGACCATGGAACAAATGGCGGACGACTTCAAGAAGAATAACACGGTACCCGAGAATGCGATGATGCCGTCGCCACGCGGTGAAATCCTGAAGTTGCAGAAGGAAGGGAAGGCGTACTCTCTGCTTGATTACGATGGACCTATGCCAAAATAGCGACCAGAAAGTTCCATTGCTGTATAATTCAAGAGATGCGCAGGCCTTCATTAACCGTGACATCGTCGTCTCCATGCCTGTGAATGAGACCCGCATGCCTATCTCGGAATGATCGGAACAGGATTCCGCGGGTTGGAGCTATGGCCACCGCGTTACTGCATACCCCTCACGCCAGCCACTTGTGCATCTTCCAACCATCACGTTCCCCCCACTCTTGCATCAATGCACCAAACGACCATCCGTAGACGCGATTATGCCTTCATACCCACCAATCGAGCGTTCCCCCATCTTGGACCTCCACTGCACCAGAGCTCGGATGCCGGACTAGCTCGATAAGCGCCATGGACTTGATCTCCTTGCATCGGTCCAGTGACTGTCAGCCAACTAGCTGTCACGCGTATCATTCGCGATAGGTGGGTGAGCATGGCTGTGTGTGATGACGGTTCGAGTATTGAATGTATGCTGGAAGTGTTTACACTCTTCATGGACGATACGTATCGACTGTAACGCTGGCATCGACCTTGCTTTTTCCTTGGTTATCCAATACTGAACTTACTTTATTTCGTTGAGAGCTTCAAACTTGTGACATCATGGTTGTTGTTAAACCCCAGATTATCCTGAAGCAGCATAGAGATGAGTCCAGCAAGCTCGACGTAAGATTCGCCGATGAGCCTAGAAGAGCGACAGCTAATGATAATATCAAGGTCATAATCGTCGGCGCTGGTCTAGGCGGTCTCGGAGCTGCCATATCAATCCTCCTCGCCGGTCACAATGTACACATCCTCGAGTGTACTTCAGAGATAGGCGAAATCGGCGCCGGCATACAATGTCTCCCCAACTCCTCGCGCGTCCTCATAGCCTGGGGTCTAGAAGACTACCTCTCGAAACACGCTACCTCGCCACGGCTGTGCAACATGATCGGTTGGAAAGGCAATAAGATAAGCGAGATGGACTTCCACGAATACGAGAAGGAATGCGGCACACCCTTCTGGGACTTCCACAGGGCGAACCTGCACATGGGACTTTTGGAAAGAGCGGTGGAGCTTGGCGCGAAGCTCACGACAAAGGCGCGTGTCGTAGACGTTGAGTACGAGGCCGATGTGGGGAACAACGCCACAAGAGCCATCGCCGTGTGTCAGGACGGGACAAGACACAAAGCCGATCTAGTTGTAGGCGCCGATGGCATCAACTCGAAATGCAGAGAGATACTGCTCGGCCACGAGGACCCCCCACAACTCACTGGCGATCTGGCTTACCGACTACTGCTCAATACCGCGGACATGTTGAAGGATCCTGAGCTCAGGGGATTTGTGGAAGACCCGCAGGTCAACTACTGGATAGGACCAGATGCCCACGCCGTCAACTACGTCCTCCGCGGCGGCAAGCTCTTCAACATGGTGCTGTTGGTGCCCGATGATATGCCCGCCGGCGCGAACACACTTGCTGGGAATGTCGAAGAGATGCGTGCCCTGTACAAGGACTGGGATCCACGGATACCCAAGTTGCTTGCACTCTGCCAGGAGGTGGCCAAGTGGCGGCTGATGATTCGGCCTGGTCTCGATCCCACTTGGTCTCATGAAACAGGTGCATACACCATCCTCGGCGACGCTGCACATGCCACTCTTCCCTACCTCGCGTCGGGCGCTGGTATGTCTTTGGAGGATGGACATGTTCTCGGCCTATGCTTGGGTAAGATCAAGAGCAAGTCAACGACAGAGAAGAAACGTGCATTAGCAGTTTATGAACGCTGTCGTCGCGAACGCACTGAACGAGTCGTTTCGCGCGGCAACCGTCAGCAATATCTCTATCATGTCCACGATGGTCCTGAACAAGAAGAACGCGATAGTACGCTTCGCGCTTTTGGTGAGTTTCATGGTAAGGGAAGGATAAGCAAGGAGCAATATGAAGAAAAGGGACTAAAGGTTGGTGATGACCCTCTGGCGTGGAGATGGGGTGGTGTGGGTAGCTGGCTCATCACCTATGTTTGTGAAGATGATGTTGAGAAGAAGTGGAAAGATTTTGAGAGGGAGACGAGGGCTGAGGCAAGAAGTAATGGTGAAGTGAGGGCTGTGTTGTAAGCTACGGATGATTAATGGGGTTGTTGTACGTATTGCCGACGTTTAACGAAGAGCTGTATGTAATGAAACCATCTAGATTTTATCCGCTGGGTATCCAATTTGCGTCGAACTGACTTGTCTCTGCGAAATACCTTGTGTCTGCCTAGAGAAGTATCTATCTACGCCACAACCTGCAGGGTCTGTTATGAGCAGGCATCAGCGCCACCACCATGCACAGCCGCAATGCTGCCACCATCGTCACTGACGCCAACAAGCCAAGCAGGCAGAACCACCACGTCAGTCACCTTGAACTCTAAACATCCAAGCACCCAAATCGTGCGTGATGTATCCTACGTGTCAGGCTCTCATTTCCCGCCTTCCAAAAGACGTGGCACGCCAGCAGTGGTATACACGCATCAGGCTGACCACTCCGCCTCGTCTTCTGTGACGCAGCAGGCCTCATGGTCGCCCTCGATGCTGCAGCGGAGGAATAGCAAGGCTTTACGTTTTTGACTTGCATCGTCCGCTTCACTGTTTGGGAGACGAGGGCAAGTTGTAACTGATGCCCAACATGGTCGAATCGTATATCAAGATAGCGCATCGTCTTGCTTTCTGGTTCACCTTAGCTCCCGTCTCGCATGCTGCTGTTGTGCCCTGTGGGGCACGTTTCCTTTGCGCAACGAAGTGCTGTCGCACCGCCGCCACAATTCGTCGATTACATTCACTCAGCCACGGTCGAGGAGCTGTCAGGCGTTGAGCTATCCGCCATCGCTCGGATTGGCTGTGTCGGACTTATGAGTATGCTTATTCGCTGACTGAGAGTACAACGATGGATCTAGTGACCTAGATCGATCTAGTATGCCTTGCAGGACTTACAGCGCTACCTGCACTCGTGCGACGTGGACTCGAAGCAAAAGAGTAGGCAGACAATCCAGGGTCATCCCGGATAGCCCTCAGGGCGACATCAGATCGTTTTGCGACACGTTGGACTTGCTAACACATAGCGTGCGCCGAGACAAGTCGACATTTCTTCCTGAGGCCGCCCTTTCGAGTCCGGAATGCCGGTATGAGCGCCCCCCGCAATGCGCAGCAGAGACGGTCATTCGTCCACGTAGGTTGGAGGACCGGTGAAGGAGAAGGCAACTAGTCGCCAACTAATCGCAAAAGCGAGGCAACCACTGCCGTCAGCTTGGGTTGGGCGGCATCCGTTCCGACAGCTACTTTGCAAAGACATCACTCGCCTCGAAATTTCAATGGCAATGAGTTGTCCACGACACAAGGCAGGCATGAGCTGTCGTGTCCGAAGTGTCTCTTCGAAGACAGCGGCTCTTCGTGCCCTTTCAACAGTTAGTTCAGCGGTCCTGATGTGACTGGTTAAAATCGTTGGCTGCCCGGCTCCTCGGATTTGCATGTACTTACAATCGTACGCCTCACCTTTGGTAATCTGACCTTACTCCCTGAGCTTGAACCGATTGCTAGGTAGACCAGGCCTACGATGCGGCCATGATGCCTGTACGGACAAATCGACCGCACAGATGGTCTCCCGATTTTGGCGGTATGGTTAGTAAAGCGACGCAAACCTCAAATTGTTAGTGACTGTGCTAAATCAGATGCAGCATAGTCCAGATGAGTACGATCGAAACGAGACGTTCGACGATCCAGGCTTCCATGACGAGCACACGCTCGGACAAGACTACTATCCCGACTCATTACCATCAGCGGAGTACGCTCTCAACCTCTGGCCGCCATCTCTATATCAAGCTGCGCAATATGCGTATCCGGCGTCTCTGACGTTGAGGCAACTTCACAATATTCCCTCTGTAGATCGCGAGACACCGCCTGGAGAGTCATGGCAATCACCGAACACAATCGTTCCCTCGCACCGAGAGGACAATCAGAGCCATGTGCAGTCATGGATGAATGGTGTGAGTCAACTACACCGTGGGAGCGTATTCGAGATGAGTCCCCTAGATCGTGGATCAAGTTTGACATTAGACGACGCTGGGCTTCCAGCTTCCGGTCATGGCAATGGACATGGATGTGCCAAAACAAAAGCAGCCAAGTAAGCAGCCCGCCTTACCTCCCCAACGTCCGTTATTGACTTGCCTACAGCAAGAAGACAAGTCTACGATGCCTAATATGCGTAGACGGTACCTCCTTTACTGGCCAGTACGCGCAACGGAACTTAAACCGCCACATGGAAAAGCATAATCCGTGCGCCGGAGCCAGTAGTCGAAGGCATATTCGTTGCGGGCAGCCAGGATGCATGTCGACATTTGGACGAGAGGACGCACTGCTCGTTCATCTCAGGCGAAGCCACCCAGAACTCAATACGCGACCGGCGAAGAAGCGAAAGAGAGAAGAATAAATCAAAAGACGCCACCAAAAATTTCTTCATTAGATCTTTTATAGGCGTTACAATCGGGGCCTTCTTTCGGGTTCGTGGGTGCGGTGGAAAAGAGCCTCCAAGACGAGAGGGAAGGCGCGGCCCTGCTCTAATAGCGGCCCATCTCTCGTCAAGTCCAAGGGCGACATCAAGTCCCTCCAAGACAGAGTGTTCCCATGCGCTCTTTAAAGCTTTGGTCTTGCATCTCAGCATCGAAGCACAGACATGCGTGCTTATAGATTCCGCAGGACAGTTGGTCATTCGTACTACCACTTTGTAATCCCACGTTGTTAGAATAAAGTTAGCGTAACGTTGCTTCTTGATTGTCGACTGATGGTACGACCAGCGCACTTGACACTACTTGATACGTCTGTCGTGTAAGAAGGTCTTCCCTTGGGCTGTGTATCATAGCTTGCGAAACTGCATGCCGATAACCTCGATAGCGGATATACGAACAGTCTCGCAGCATATCAGGAAGTCTTGAATGTGACATAACCATACCATCCGCGAAGCCTGACATCGTTTCGTGCTGGTGCTGCGGAGAAGCCTTGCCAGCCTTCGACGGCACTGCGATGACGTATGCTGATGGTCGGACAGCGTGTGCAAGGTTCCAAATCCATCTCGCAGCGTGCTACGAGCAGCTTTAGAGTACCATGCTTCGTAAATTTGCTGATATCCCTCTCGAACTCTACATGCAGTGCATCACGTTGCGTGCATGGATGATTCGTCTTCCCATGCATTTACTGCCCAATGTGGCGAGGGCGCAGCCTCGGGCCAGAAGGCCGCCAAATCCTCCGACGCATTGACAGCTTCAATGACTTAATCGGTGAGCATGGCTGGTTGGGGCGCCATCTTCAAGCATTCGAGATTCGCAGTTGCTGCATTTGACGAAGCTCCCAGATAGTGCAGCTTGCAGAGAAGGCAAACTTGCATGTCCACGATTGCGTAGCTTCACCGCTTTTTCTTGCGCGAAGTCCTTTGCATGCGCACCCCGACATAATTTACCGAAGGTTATGGACTTCGAATGTGGGGGCTCTTTTGGTAGGTGAGAACCATCGGAGAAAGGCCAAGAGTAATGCAGCCATGTTGCTACTGCTCGTGTGTGTAATCCTTTCGACCAGTGCCGATCAGTGCGCGCAGAGTATGCATGCACATATCGCACTATTTAGTAAGAACCCTGTTCAATTAGTGCCATTTTGTCGAATAGCTGCACGCAGTGGTGATCAAAAGCGCGACGAGATGTGATTCGGGCCGTCATACATTCTTCGACCTAAGCCTCAGGTGTATGTACACTCCCGCTTCCCAAACCTTGTTTGCCGCGGGTCGTGTGGCTATGTAGCCATCTTCGTCATCGCCCTAGTAGCACGGCAAATCGAAACGTCGGTGTATGGTAGAGCGTAAAGAGTTTCTTTGTTCCGCAGGCCCGGGTCGCACCCACTACTATGGAGCCAAGTAGCCGGGTATACCTTTCGCGGCGGCAGTGAAAGAGACTGTTTCAATGGGTTGACTCTTTCCCAGAAGGGCACCCCTCTCGTTCCTCCTTTTCTGGATCCTCGTAGTTCCTTGCACCATAGTAGCGACCCTAGTGGGACAGTGAATGTAAGCATATGGGTCCAGAAATGTATTCGCCTGCTGTGCCTCGAAGTGACGCCTTTGCCGACAGACAGTGAATGCAAACATGCTTCATCATGCGGGAAGTTGCTCCCTGCGAATGGGAAAGGTCTCGGGCCGGCCGTGCTGATCGGTTAGGCACGATTGTGCGAGAACGTGTTCCACTAATAGCCGGTGCTGCGCCGGTCACGAGCCGTCCCGTCAACCCACTCTCTTTTTCGAAAAGACCGTCCTCGATACTGCAATATGCGTACCTGATCGGGAGAGCCCTTGATAGACGCTAGATGTTGGCGAAACGCCATGCGGCTTGGTATTCGTCACAGTGCCGCTGCAAGTAAGACGCGCAGATGGCAGGCACGGGCGACCGAGGCTAGAACGTATATTATACTCGTCCGTTCCGCCCGTCCTGGGTCCTGTTACCTATATCCGTGATATGACCATCAGATCTTGTACTAGTCTGACATTCCATTACGCCTATCCAGTCAAGAAGGTGCTAAGACGAGCATACAAGGACTAGAATACAGCTGGATATGCTTGTCGATTGGACTCGTATGAGCATTGGCCTTGTCAATGCGCTTTGAGCCTTAGTGGCGGGAAACCGATGGTCTACGCCTAGTGTTCAGAGATAAACGACTATGCGCGCACATGGCTTCAGGGTAGCCCGGCAGAAAATAAGCGTATATGCTTTTCCTGGTATATCTGCCTGCTTCTTGGGGTGGTCTTTGAGGATAAGCGTCCCGCTGCAGCAGCCGCGGCCGCAGTACACATTGAGCGACAAGGCCCATCGCATAAAGACCAACAGGTGTCATGTGCTGTGCCGCATCTGGTGCTACTGTTGCGTATCTGATTGGTGTACTGTAAACTAACGAATGTCGCACAATCCCTTGCCGTTTAAGTTGAGACGCAGATACGTCGACAGGGCTGATCCGCGTTCCGGTTCGACACTCGAACACGCGGTGAGGCGCGACATGCCCTGGCGTCGACTTTGCCGACTGTCGTGTCTCAGCTCAGGGTCCTCCATCGGCTCCAGCGCGTCTTCTTCCCCAATCGAATCGGTCGCCGTTGGATACGGATAGCGGCATAAACACTGTGCGGACCCCAGGTCACTAACGAAATCGCTCCTGCGTTCATTCTGTTTCTTTGCATCTGGAAGACTCTGGTTTGTAAGACTGGTTTTTTGTGGGGTAGTCTCTAGTTGAAGCGTGATAAAACTGACGGAGACATAGCGCACGGAGGTGCTTCGCTGAACTCAGTACAATTTGGAGGCCTTCGGACGAAATTCGCGTCACCTCATGGGCGTCGTCAAGATCGTTCTCTTGAAAAGATCATCCCTTTTCATATCTCTTCGTGGCCAAACCCTGCTCCACTTTGGTCCGGGACGTTGTTGGGTAGCTTTGGCCGCATGGCGTACGATCAGACGCAGGGTGGCGACGAGGGCTCGTGGTCGCAGCGAAGCGATGCGTATAGAAGAAGAGCCCCGTTCCCAGCGACAGTAGTTTGCGATACTGGAGCTGAGCAGACTTTGAGAGTAACCGCACCTTCATCCGGATTCGGCGGATATCCTCAGCGCTGGGTGCCGGTATCGCCTGAGTATCCTCAGCCTTATGGAATACACTATCCCAACAGTGGTTACCAACAACCTCTGTCGCCAGGACACAATACAGTCGAGAGTAGTGCATATCAAGGTCATACTGACGCAGTAAGCGCTCCGCAGAGTAGTCCCATCGCGCAATTTGAGTACGCACCACCGAACTCCTTCCCTGTTGGGCACCGGTATGTGTCTGGATAAAGTCCAATATCGCCCGCCCGCTGACTGAGTAATAGCTACGTAAGTACCTTTCCACCAATAGGATACAATACGCATCAAGGATACCATGCCATGGGAACGACCCAAGCGCCTTTGACGACCTCCATGAGTGCTAGCTAGTATGTGGTCTCCTCAAAGTTCGTTCGCTTATGCTGATGTTGCTGTGAAGCCAGGGCCCAACATATCCTTACGTGGCTCCGGCATCGAGCGTACCGGCGTCGCCTCCTACTGCCATATACCCGATACCGCCGATACAGGTTCCTGAAGGATCCCACATCGACGCCGAGTATAGCGTACCGTGCCCGTATCGCTGCGGAACCGTTCTGACAGGTGTACATGCGCTGGGAAACCTAACGCGTCACCTCAAAACCCAGGCTTGCGCAGGGTCCAGCCGGGCCAAGGTTCGTTATCCATGCCCCATCGACGGATGTGGAAGACAGTACGCTCGTTCGGATGGGTTGAGAGTGCATATGCGCAGACGGCATGGTGCGCCTCCACCTGTGCCGAGGACCGATGGCGTCGTTGATGAAGATGAAGACTGAACGAGTTCCTGGCGGTGCCGTCTGTGTGGAGGGTTAAGTCGGCCCGATACAGCCATTCACGAAGAAGACATTTTGTATGCTCGCTGGTCGTAGCTCTTTCATTATCCGTCTCTTTTGTGTGTTCATCTGTCAATTTTGACTCTTTCTGTTATATTGTCGATATCTTGGAGGGTTTGCTGCGCGCATGTGTCGGTGTTGATGACGGAAAGAGCAATCATGCGGTCTGCGTAATCGGTAAAGATCAGGGTCGTTAGCTGCGCTTTCCGCCGGAGACCCGGAAGAAGGCACTCATGTCGGGGCGTTCGTCATCGGCAAGAGTTATAGAACAATGGTAGAATATGGCAGACTCAGTTGGGGCCCACCATGACTGGCGTGAAGCGATGGGTGAAGTGACGATGGTTCTTGGGGAAAGTAGAAACGGCGTCTGAGGTTCATGGCAGGGGCACTGAGTCGTCAGGCAGCCCAACGGGAAGGATCACCCGGTCGTCTTGGGCAAGAGCGGTTAGTCCACGGGTCGCAGTCGATCGTGAATCCAGTTTCAGCTGCTCCTCATCACCCTGGAAGCGGAATGTCACAGGCATTTTTGCAACTGCCACCCGAAGCATCTCATGTTCATTCGACCCGAGAGTCATACGTTGTCCATTCAACTCTGCGCACGGATGAATCACGCCTTTCGCTGCTGAGGTCATCCGTCTTGCCTCCCATGTTGGTGGAGTAAGACTGGCCCAAGATGGATGCCATTTGCGCAAGAGCAAGTGACAGCGTCTCGCATCGTCATACAGTACCACGTACCTGACGTCAATACAATACGTATTGAGTGCATGAAGTGGTTTCGCAAGCCCTCGCATATGCAAGTTGTGCCAAAAGGCGTATACTATAGTTTGCCAATAGCCGCATCTCGCTACCGTGAGGTCCAGGGATGGTCAATTTTCCGCGGCCAACACCCGTCAGCCACGTCGACGCTCCATGGCCCGGAAGCCAAGTGCCGAACGAACGACAGATCGTTTGAGAGCACCCCGGCTGTGGTTCGCTGTGGTGGTATTGATATTTGTCATTACTATTCTGTGTGGATGTTCTGACCACAAGGTATGCGTTATAGACATTAAGCCTTCGACTCCAAGACATGTGTAGGAAAGTAAATGCGACCGCGGCAATGGTATAGCGTAAATGCCCAAAATCAAATTGAGACCCGATGCGCGCCAAGAAGTAGAGCAAGCGAAAGAAACGCGGCATCTAGCGACCGTCGTTAGTCCAACCGTATAAACAAAAGGAAAAGATGCCTCAAAGGCTCGTAATTCGAGCGCCGGCCGGGGGCGCCGAGACTCGATGTGGTCTGAGATTGATGACAGACTCTAATTCTCTCAGCATGTTGGTGCTCGCATCTCGCTGCTCACGTAGCGAAGCTTGCCGAACGCGGTCTTCTTGGATCTTCTGCATGCGCTCTTCTCTCGACATAGTGGCTCGTGTCTTGGGTATAGCAATAGCTTCGAACACTTCGTCGTCGGAATTGCTGCCTTGATCGCTCGACGGAGCACTCTGATGGGGGCTCAGCAAGTCACCATTGAGGGCGCGTAGAGCATCAGACGGACTGCCTTCATCTACAGCAGTCAGGCCGCCTAGGCTTGGAACTGGCGAGCGCAACCCGCTCGATGCCTGCGAGATTCTGCGTTCGTGGCGATCGATGTTCAGAGCCAGCGCGTTCTTGCCAGCTTCCCAAGCTTGGACCAAACTCTTGAGATCCGCGCCAATGGAGTCGTATTGCACTAGGAGAGAGTGGCCCAGATCGGTTACGTCTTCCGTGTCCTCTAAGCTTTTGCTGGTCTCTTCGCGAAGTACCTGCATCTTGGCTTGTAATCCTCGGATGCCACTCGACAGGCCCGACAGTTTGCGCACGGAATTGCGTATCTTTTCTCGGCCAGGCGTGGGTGCAACCTTGGCCGGTGATGGGAGTACGAACTGCTCTTCCTCGGCGAGCACGCGGTTGAACTTCTCACTCCATTCTCCCACAGGACGAGCCGTATTGAGCATCGAATCTACGACTGTGGACCACCGCGCAAAGTCAGGCTTGCCGCCGTCTGCCTCCATGGCGAGAAGAGAGCACAGGTATACGCGTCGGAGAATGGACAATCGATACTGCAGGATGCGCAGCGCTTTCAGCGTTTCGGCGTCATCGAATTCGGATTCGCTGTAACTCAAGGCGGCCTCTTGCATGTCCGGGTTGCTGATTTCGTACACATCGAGGTACTTTTCCAGATCATCCTCTTGTATCAATTGCTTCAGATTGTGACACTGTTCGGCGAGGATGGGGACGATGTCGGCATATGCAGCGCGGAGGTTCCGACGCAGTCGCTGGCAACGGCGGGTCTGTCCCCTCTCTTCCATGCGCGAGATGGGAGGCAGAGGACTGCTCCTGCGCGACGTTAGTGTGGATACCATGGACCGTGGTTAGATGGGAACGTACAATCGATAGCCGCGGGAGACGAGCTCGACCTCCTGGATCAATGCAAGGGCAGATGATGTCGAGGCTTCGAACGCCTGCAGGTTCGCGACCAGGTCGGATGCGCCCTTGACTGCCTCCTGCCTCAGATACTGCAGCCATTGCCGTCGCAGGTACGTGTAGCCGGCGGTAGCAATGGCAGCGAAGACGAGAATGACCAGCAGGGTCCTACTCTTGCTGAATGCAGGTTGGCGTCGCGACCAGTGAACCAGCCATGCCAGTATGAAGGTCGCCGTGCCAATGAAAGCGGCGCCGACGGGGTTTATCGCTGCGACCTTGAATTCGTGAGGGCCAGGGCGTCCGTTGGCCGCGAAGCTGGGAATGGCGGATGCGCGAAGGCCTCCCTGCTCGCCGAGCAGCTGGGAAGCGACGATGAGGTAACGGAACTGCTCCAAAAAGCGCTCATTGTCGGCGCGCCCAATGCGAGAGTTGACGGCTTTCTAAGTCACGTTAATAAGCATCCATATGCTGCCGGGGGAATATCGCAGTCGTACCGAACACGCCGTGTGTATGCGAGCGATGGAGCCATGGCGGGCGTGGATGCGCAGCGGCTGGGGCAGCCTGTCTCGTATCCGCGATTGCAGCGTCGAAGGGCCCCGGGGCGCGAAGCTCTGGGGGAAGGCGGATTGCGATGGGGATTGCGCTGGGGAGTTGTCGGGTGACCCAGTACCTTGACCTAAGCCACAGCGGTTAGCATCCGCAATATCGTCATCGTCGTGGTGCGGCGGGTCGCACCTTCTAGTAACTGCGCAAGAGGCGAGCCGTCGGATATGATGTTCTCCATGTCGCTACCGCCGCATGGTGCGATTTCGAGTGTTGTTGTAGGGTCCCGCTCCAACGCTTGTGATGACTGCGGGTGCTCTAGGCTAGGGAGGGAAGGTGCCCGTGATATGGAAATGGCGGGGATGGCTGCTGCAGGGGCCGGCGCGTGTTGTGCGTGGGATCCAATCGTGGGCGCTGTCAACGGGGAACGAGGCGGCTGGTGGCAGGAAAGGAGCGTGGGAGACACATGCGCGGTGTAGGTGAGTGTGAGTGGTTCTGGTAGTAATAGTGGTATAGGTCAGGGTCCGGAAATGAACTCGTGATTGGTGTGAAACAATCATGGGGAACGTTCGCTCGTTTACGCACCCCTCGACAAACGTGCCCCTGGTTCCTTGCATACGCGCGCCTGCTCTGTCCTCGAGGCCGACGTGCGGATGACGACCATGGCATGTGCGTGCATGCCACAGTGTGCATCGTCGTTTCCCTGCTAACATCTGGCTACACACCAACAACGACTCATCTAATGGCACTCTTAACTATCACTTCCAAGGGTCGCTCACTCGCTCTTCGATATCGAGGCTGCGAGTCAGCCGCACGTCCTCCGACATGCCATCCTAGTCCTCGCACTGATGCTCCGGACTAATCTGTCCATACCCATCTCCGCCGCATTGTATTGGCACCGGCGGTACACTAATTGCGCAGTTGCTGCGATGCCCTCGGCCTTCCATTTCGACAATAACGTTGCCATGTTCGAAGAAGCGGAACCGCCTGAATAGGGCACCAAATGTGAACTTTACCCGCATTATGCTTTATCGGTACAGCGTTGCCCGGGTACCTGAGCAGTCGGCAATGTATGGTACAACCAAAGAAACAGCCGTTTCTCTCCATGGATAATCGATAACGCTATCGATGACGTACCTGCAGCATCGCATCTACAAAAGCATGTGGCTTGCAGATCCCACAAAAGCAACCTTCAGGTCGCATCAAAATTCTCCGTGCTGACCGCGGAAGCTAATGGAAGTGTGAGCCTCAAGCTTACAAAGCATGGAACGGCCGCCTGGTGAATATCCTCCCGTGGATAACTTCGGCGTTACAGACGGAACAAAACCGCAGGCAACGTGCTGAGTACGATGTATCGACAACATCTCGGAATCGCCTAGATGTCACCTCTGACCGCTCGCCGCCACTGCTTCCTTGGCCGGATATAACTGCTACAGCCATGAGCATGAAAATGTCGCGAAATAGTCCTTCTTCGGTGCTTGATGCGCAGACTTGTCCGGGTGGGTGACTGGGTTGCAGACTAATCGGTCAGCTTACACTACACCTACACATGCAATGACGAACAACGTTCGGCAACTCCCATTCGTCTTCCAGTCTATCCGGACGTCAAGAACAAGGCTGCGCCTCTGGACAGTCATACCGTGACAGGGTAACAAACGCCACAGATTGTCAAGCAGGCTGTATCTTGACTTTATACTTCATGTGTTGTCTTTGTCACGATCATGTGTAGCAATTGTTGCTTTTCCCACTTAGCATTCGTCGTTTTCTCATCAGCATGGACAACAGTATGATCGAACGTTTACTGACTACTGTCGACCTGATCAATACCAATCTCGATACATCACCTGATTCGTGGCAAGACCAATTGCCAGCCATTCAAAAAATTACTGCCTCCTTCGAGATAAACGATACAACTTCCGACGAAGCACGCCGGCATTGGCAGGTACCTCTCATCAGCGTCTTTCAGCGTGTGGCTTTTGTCGATGCTGATCATGGTGGTGTCAAAGACTTAGCAGACTGGTGCCTGCGTCAGCTACTAGTTCTTCTACAAATATACCCAGACGACGTCGACATCCAGGCTTGTGAGTTTTCTCCAGATGATATCGAGCAACGCTGACTGCTGCAGTAATTGGCCGCAACTGGTTACTGCGAGCACAGAGGGCTTTGTCAAGCATCTCTCGGGCGGAGAGGGCATCCTTGAGCAGCGAAACAAGCAACACTGGATCGGCAACGAGGGCTTCGGTTAAAGCTGAAGAACGACTGCATGAGCCAGATTATGTCGAAGCCAGAGGATTGCTTTTACCAGCTACCGAATATCTCCAGCGTGCAGTATACGTAGCGACGGAACAGGGAGTGGTTACAGGTTACCTGCTGTCTACAATAAGTAAAGCCACAGTTGATATGTTCTCTCGTTAACTTTAACCAGGCTGCCGAATCGTTCATGAGTCTGGGAAATGTCACATCAGCGAGAGCCAACAGTCGATATTTTCAGCATGCGATTGCGTATCTACGAGCCGCGAGAGAAATGCCAAACTACTTCCTGGCCCCACATTTGGAACGGTGAGTGCTCGTCCTGTACGATGAAGCGGCGCATCGGGCTGACAGATCAAGGTATCTCGAGGGATATGGTCCCCTTTATGACGATATATGAGTACATGTAGAGAGAAGTAATATCATTGAATAACTAGAGCGAAATCTAGATTATAGAACTCGTGCTGTCAGACAAATTAAAGGGTGATGTGACAGGTGTTCGTGGGTCGTTCGTGCTCGCGGGCGCATCCATGGATGAAGGCAGGGTCCAGGCACGGGCCACCCTCCACTCAACTCCACTGCCGTCGGAAGGTCCAGCCAGCACTGCGACTACCCCAAGCAGCCAGCACAGCATCATCGCGCATTCACACGACACTTCGCGCATTCCACATACATCGCAGACCTCTCCGTCGCCTGCATCTATCCACGACGTCACAATCGATCCTGCACTGAGGCGCTCCGGACGAAGCAGCAATCACACGGCCGAACTCATCGCCCGTGTATCGACCGAACACCTATCTCCGCAACAACCAGTCGGGATCTGACGCTTCAATTGTCCGAGATCACAAGACATACACAATGGCGGCATCGGCACTGAACGAAGAGCGAGAACTCGCCATCCACCCAATTGTCGCAAGCAGCGTACAGCACAACACTCAGGTACGCCCTCCGCCAAGCTCTTATAGCCATATTGCGCGACATCAATCTTGTCTCTCTTCCGCTTTGATCTTCTTGTACTGACACAGACTCAATACAGGTCATCTCCAACATCCGCAGTCTCACCGCATCACTCTTCGGCGTCGCCGCAGGCACATTAGGCCTCGAGTCTTACACAGGCTTCATATTCTACCTCCTCGGATCGCTCGTGGTATCGGCGCTGCTATTTGCGCTCAAGACAAATGGCAAGCCCGGCGCATACTTTTACCGGCCGCTGGGTGACTTGTGGCTGGGCGATGTGTTTGGAGGGTTGAGTGGATTCGTTCTTACCTGGACGCTGTTCTATGGTTTGGTCAGAGCATGAGGAGGCAATGTTGGGATATAAATGGACTATTTGGCTGAGGGCGCATGTATACCACGGATGGTATGGTATCGATGGCTTAGAGAAGCGCTGGACTTCAATGTTCGTGTGGTGGACATGATCGCAAGCGACAGATGCACGAAGAACAAGCACATGGCCATGGAATGAAGCATTCGGCGGCAGCTCAGAGGCTGTGCAGCTGGTAGAGTGAGCGAGCAGTAATCGACGGTGCGAGGAGTAACATCGGGATGCGGATGGGTTGTTTCTGCATCACCTCACCATGACACCCACCTAAATACATTGACGCGATGTTTGATATCTGAATCAAATTGACATGACAACGCATGTTCTGAAATGTTGCGAGCCCTCTAGTAGAAACGTACTATCATGTCAGACACTCAAATAACAATGAATGTATTCATTGTCAGGAGCAATTAGTACAGCAGCAATCCGGAACCAGTCAAGCACGAAGGGTATGGTCTTGGCGGTACTTTATGCCCTGTGCTGAGTTAGCGCGTGGCCGACGCGTTCGCCAACCACTTTCGCGTTCCCCTCCATTGATTGTTGCCTCCACCGCAATTGTCTCCTGCACCACCGCGCTTTGTATACCCCCGTCAGCGTTATCGTACCCTCTTAATCTCAATCCACAGTCAACAGTATGTATCTTCGTTGACATGTGGCTAACATAGTTAACCATCTGCAGTGCTCGAGGCAAAACTACCCCAGGCCCAAATCCTCAAGAAGGTACGTTCGCGTAGGAAGCGTAGCAAAAGCTCTTCTGACAGCAACAGGTCGTCGACGCCATCAAGGACCTCGTACAGGACTGCAACTTCGACTGCAATGATTCGGGCATCGCGCTCCAGGCCATGGACAACTCGCACGTCGCCCTTGTCTCCATGATGCTCAA
The DNA here is from genome assembly GCF_023758085.1 of Alternaria hordeiaustralica. Taxonomy (NCBI): domain Eukaryota; kingdom Fungi; phylum Ascomycota; class Dothideomycetes; order Pleosporales; family Pleosporaceae; genus Alternaria; species Alternaria hordeiaustralica. The sequence goes on along the minus strand of NW_026056814.1, from coordinate 99,064 downwards.
ATCCGAAGCCTTCGAACCCTTCCGCTGCGACCGCAACATCGCGCTCGGAATCAACCTCGGCTCTCTTACAAAAGTCCTTCGTGCCGCTGGAAACGATGACGCCCTTACCATCAAGGCTGAGGACTCGCCTGATGTCGTCAACCTGCTCTTCGAATCCAGCACCACATCGAGGCTGAGCGAGTATGACATTAAGCTCATGGATATCGACCAGGAACATCTCGGTATTCCTGAGACGGACTACGCGGCAACAGTCTCGATGCCATCGGCTGAGTTCCAGCGCATCTGCAGGGACCTAGGCGCATTGTCAGAGTCAGGTACGTCCCGAATCAGACGCGACAGCGCGACAGCACACTATACAACAAACTAACTTTGCTTCAGTTTCGATTGAGTGCACCAAGGATGGAATCAAATTCGCATGCTCTGGCGACATTGGTTCGGGCTCCGTCATCCTCAAGACATCCACCAGCGTCGATAAGCCAGAGGAGAACGTTTCGGTTGAGATGAATGAACCTGTCTCACTCACTTTCTCTCTCAAGTACCTGATCAACTTCTGCAAGGCGAGCGGGCTGTCAACTCAAGTCAAGCTCTGTCTATCTAGCGAGGTTCCCCTTCTTGTCGAATACCCCTTTGAGTCCAGCTACCTGAGGTTCTACCTCGCGCCCAAGGTATGTATCTATCCCGTAAGACACCAACACATTGCTAATATGAACAGATTGGCGACGAGGACTAAACGCATCATGACTTCATTCACGCACGAGCGGCATGTTTCCAGGATAGATGTGGGGGATTTGCGGCGCAATGGCTTTGATATGCATCGAGCGTCTGTTAGTTCAAGGTTCTGGCGTGCGACATTGGCGAAAACGCGGTGCCGCGTGGTGTGTTCCGCGCCCTAGGCACAAAAGGAAAGCTACTGCCCCACCAACGGGTTCACGTCATGTCGCGGAATTTCAGATAAGGAGATCAACAGTAAATCAACAACGTACCCCGCCTGCACGCTCTATTCTACCTTCCTTACTTGACTGTTTCTTACTATCATACATCATGGCTTCTGACACGCTGATACCGGACACGCGCGTGCTCGCGATTGCCAGTCATGTGAGACTCACGCGCGGAACATTATTTCTTGCTAACATGCTATAGGTGGTCCATGGGTGAGTCGCGTGCCGTCGCGGTAGATGCAGTACACTGACATTGAGCTGAGCTATGTTGGGAACAAAATGGCCACTTTTGTCATGCAATCGCTAGGTTGCGACGTCTCTGCGATCAACACTGTGCACTACAGTAGGTAGACCATTCCCGTCGACTGGCGCATAGCTAACACCTCAGGTAATCACACCGCATACAAGCAAGTCAAAGGCACCAAGACATCCGCGAGCGAAATCCTCGAACTGTACGAAGGGCTACAGCAGGCGAACCTGACCAACTTCGACGTACTCTTGACCGGATACATGCCCAGCGCCGAGGCCGTACAAACGATAGGGACGATTGGCAGAGATATCAAGTTCAATGCTGGCACGAAGCCGGGCAGCTTCTTCTGGGGTGGGTTCGTGTGCGAGGTCGCACGATGCAGGACTGACCAAGACAGTGCTCGATCCGGTCATGGGCGACAACGGCAAGTTATACATTCCGGAGGATGAAGTACCAGAGTACAAGGGACTGTTGCGCGAGGCAGATCTCATACTCCCGAACCAGTTCGAGGCCGAGTGAGTGAATCTGAAGACCGCTCCAGCACACGCAGCAATTACTGACAGAGACACAGACTACTATCCGACACCCCCATCACCGACCTCAAGTCCCTCGCCGCCGCCATCCAAGTCCTCCACAAGACCTATCAAGTCCCCCACGTAATCATCACGTCCCTCCGCCTGACCCGCGACAACCAGACCATACCCTCGCGCCCAGTATCCAAAGCCGGCACCGGCACCCACACCCCCTCAGACCCCCAGCACCCCGACGCATCACCCTCCCAACCAGCCTCCCAACTCCCCGCCCCCCAAATCGACCTCTCCTCCATCGAAAACCTGACAATAATCGGCTCAACCGCAACCTCGGACTACAAACCCCGTCTCTTCCGCATCGACACCCCGCAACTCCCGCTCTTCTTCTCAGGAACAGGAGACATGTTTGCCGCGCTCACGATCCCGCGGTTGCTCGAAGCCGTACACGACGCGTCTACACCCGAGTTTGATCTGCATGCGAAACCAAGCTGGCGCTCACCAGACGATGTTCTAGCTGAGAACTTGCCGTTGGCGAAAGCGTGTCAGAAAGTTCTTGCGTCCATGCAAGCGATACTTACACGCACGACGTCTGCGTGTCAGGAGAAGATGGCTGCGTATGATGCGCGTGCTGCGAAGGAAGGGCGGGGTGAGGGTGATGAGGCGGATGAGGAGGTTAGCAGGAAGAGGCATCTGGCGCTTATGAATGCGAGTGAAGTTACTGTTCCGCGGTATGTCAAGGAGATGATTGATCCACCGGATCTGGAGCGGTTCAGGCCACGCGCGGTGTATGAGGGGCAGAGTGTACCAGCGGATGTTGGGCAGAGGAAGCCTGATGAGTTGAACGTGCTGCATTTGGGTGTTGGCACGAAGGATGGTGGGGCGATGCAGGTGCTTCAGTCAGGTACTCAGGGCAGGGTTGTTGGAGAGGGAGAGAAGAAGGAGGCGGGCGATTCATGATATTTGGTTGCATAGACGTTACGCGTTGAATTCTATGAATGCTAAAGCATCGTCAGTTCGTGGCTACCACCTCATACAAGAAAAAAAACTGAACAGGCCTGCGGACTACATCAAGACAAAGACCTGCAAAGTGGGTAACCTAACGTTAATGTAGGCTCTAGGGTGTTCAGTTTTTCCCTAGGTGGGCGTGCCTTTAACAAGATAAAAACTGAACAGGTCTGCAGACTACATTAAAACAAGAACTTGCAAAGTAGGTGAGCTAACGTCAACGTAGGCTCTAGAGTGTTTAGGTTTTTCGTAAGTTGGCGTGCAGCCACCTAAGCCTTCACACTGTCCGCGGCTACTTCTGCCACCTCGGCAGCCTCTGTCGCGGTCTCCGCCGCCTGGGTCGCAACGGCCGCCGCTGCGCCAAAGCCTCCTGTGCTGCCGAAGCCACCGGCACCCCTTACTGTGTCTTCCAATTGATCGACGACGACTACGCTGGGCATGACGACGCGCTCGACGATGAGTTGGGCGATGCGGTCACCGATCTTGACGGGGAAATCGTTCTCGGAGAGGTTGGCGAGGATGACGCCGACGGGGCCGCGGTAGTCTGCGTCGATTACGCCGGCGAGGGTGTCGATGCCGTGTTTGTAGGCGAGGCCGGAGCGAGGTGCTACTCTGCCGTCTATTGAACCATGGTTAGCATAATGTCTACAGCAGCCTCCTCAGTGATTGGAGTACGGGAAAGAACACGTACACGTCCCATCCGGTACTGAGATCTTGATATCCGTCGCTACCAATCCCCTCCCCCGGGCAGGGATTATAGTCTCTACTGCACTGTACAGATCGTGTCCAGCAGCAAAAGCGCTTCCCTTTGTCGGCGCCTTGGCATTCGGGCTCAGCAATTGTACCTGCAATTGCTGCTCCGCCGCCGCTGCACTAGCTAATGACGAAGCACCGACTGGCGCTGAAGGTTGTAGTGCTGCCATGTTGTCGTGGCTGGGGAGGTGTGAAGCTGCTAGAGGTGTTGGTGTAGCGGCGCCCGAGTCTGTTCCTCGTGGTAAAGTGGAGGCGTGGGAGAGAGGAGTGGGGTCAATGACCTTAGTTCGCTTAGGGAGGGGTGACGATGGTAGAGACGGCGGCTCGTGAATGGGAATTGGCGTGTCTGACATAATTTTTTCGAGAATGGAAGTTGGGTTGTTTGGAGGGGCGGTGAGGGTGGACGAAGGACGCGTTTGGTGGGGAAGAGACGACGCGTTGGGGTGTTTTGTCATTGGCTGGTTGGCGAGGAAGGTGCGACTTGCTTCTGTTGACAGTGAGCACCTTTCTCTTTCTATGACTTACTCTGCATCAACTTGATGTTTGCTAGAACGAGATACCATGACATTTCCTGGATTAGAGCTTGAATCAAGTGTTGGGTCCTCGGACTACTTGTAACGCTCCTGTAAGTACCGAACACGTCTCAAAAGTCGACGGAATCCTCCTCCATTGCAGAGTACCACATTGAGCTTGAAATGATACAATGGTAGTAGAGAGCTCCAAGAGCAGATGCGATTGGTGCCAGGTCGAGGGACGTCGCTTGCCTGGCCATCATTGCTTTCTGCTAATGGCGAGGAAAGGTCGCAGTCGCTTGCGAGGGTATATGCGCATTGAATGTATCCATTATTAGATTGGGGGCAGGGCTCGTCATTCACATGTCAAGCGCGTACTGTGTTCCGTGGTAGACCTGGTGCTGCGTGCGCATGCCCTTCAGCTGATGCTGTGTCGCTCGTGACCTCGCAGACAGTGGCGGGAACATTGTGGCTTGCGTCGATCCCCCGCATTGATGCTCGCACTGCGCAGCCTGCAGATGCTGTCGTCATGTCTCTAGGGTTATGACATGAGACCCTTACGATAAGATCGCTTTCGATTGAGACTTCGTAGTCCAGCCATGCATCAAGGAGTGCTTTATGAGAGTGTGTCATGACATGCTCATACCGCGAACACTACGGGTCAGTGCCTCCGACTTCTCGGATCGGAGGAAGCGACTATCCGGCCTGGCGCCAGCGTGCCTCGGCCAAGCCGTCTTGGCTCTCAAGCTTGAACGGGGATCCGACGAGCTTGACCTGACCTGCGAATTTGGCACAAACCCGTCATCTCTGCAAAATCGCCATCATCCTGGCACAAATGTCACGAGACAGCTGGAAATCGAGTCTCGTGATCCCCATGAAACTCGTACTCCACGGGGAGTCACGCTGGTGGGACGCGCCCCATGCCTAGTGGAGGCGACTCCGACTTTACCAGCTCTCCGTGCCGCGATTCTCTCTAGACACGCCATATCGGAGCCGCCTTGGTGGATCTCGGTATCCAGACCACATGACCAGCCGTGTTCTGTTCCAAGAACACGTCTCGAGTGGACCCCGATTATTGAGCGGAGTTGCTGCCAGACTCCATGCATACGAGATCTTTGCCTCCAGATGCATTGCGCAGCTAAACACTACCGGACTGCCAGCCCTACATCGGTTAGGCCAAGAAAATCCTCCCGACAGTTCGACCAAGCGCTGGGTGCATGGTTCGAGGCTACAGTAGCCGCCCCATCTGGTTGGCCGAGACCACGCTATCGTGCTCTAGCATGCTTGTTGAGCCTCACGGAGGGCATGGGAACTAATGCACCCCGTTTACCCTGGGGTCTTTCTGCGACTTTGGCGCGGCCAGAAGCAAAATCCTGCACGCTACTCATCTCCCCACCTCTTCGATATGCGCTTGCTTTCCCACAGACTACCCGCTGGTACCAGCTCTTCGGCCAATGTTAGCAACACCGAGCGCCGGAGTCGCGATATTCCAGAATCCTTCTACAACCATACTGCAAACAGTTGGATGCCGTCCGTCTAAGCAATCGCGCATGGAAAGGCTTGTCTGCATACGCGTTGCCAATTGGTGATCGTATTGACCAGCGAAACATCACGGATTCGTTGAGTAATGTGCTGTGCCCGTCTGGCGATCAACAGCAGACGAACATCAGTTGATGGTTTGCTCCGCAACCACGTCTATCGAGCAGAGGCGATGAACGGTGTCTGCCTGCATACCAAGATGCATCCCCGCAGAATGAGGTCAGTGGTTCATGGCTTACACGCACCCGACTTGACAGGTCATGACGGCTAAAGGCGACGCTTACCATCTAGTGTCCTATCAGCTAGCTGCTCCTACGCCCCGTCTTCGCCCCGGCACGCGACTGTCATCTCACTGTTGGGTGCGTGTGCCAGCAGACTGACCATGCGTGTCACGTAACCCGACGATATTTGCCATCGTTTTCCAGCAACACGAACGTGGGACCGCTGGTTAACGTTGCGCTAACTGAATCTCGGCTCCATGATTTCCAAATCTACTAGAATTGGCTCACGATGATTTGAACGCTATGGCATCCACAGGCCAGCGACGTGCTAGTGGTCAGCGTCTGGTCAGCTCTAGCTCCAACACCATCGTGGCTAAGACCACCCACTAAGCTACCCCAGTCGCTTCGGACCTACTGTCGCTAGCCTGCTGGCCAGCCGCGGGACTAGCGCGCTGACCCCATGCTTCCAGTCTCCAGACTAGACAGCTGCCCATGGAGATCCCCAGGCTCGGTGAACAGTTCCCCAAATGTACTTAAAGATGGGCAGCCCGCCTTGGAGTGATAGTCATCCTCATCCGAGTACTCAACCATCTCTCTGGACTTGAGTCTTCCTTCCACACCCATTTTACTTTCACAGACAGTTGCCAACCATGGGTCTGATGTTGAAGAAGCCTGAGGGCGTAGCTGGCTCGACCGCGCCCGCCATTTTGGTCGGCCTGTTCGTTGCCTTTGGTGGTGTTCTGTTTGGGTATGCACGATTGATCCTTTCTCAAGAGTTCTACTAACAAGTATAGTTATGATACCGGTACCATCGGTGGTATTCTTGGAATGCACCACTGGCGCCAGCTTTTCAGCACTGGCTACGTCAACAAGAAGGACAACATGCTCGATGTCACCGCCGAGCAGACCTCCTTGATCGTCTCTATCCTCTCTGCCGGTACCTTCTTCGGTGCTCTCACCGCAGCACCCACTGCTGATTTCCTCGGTCGCCGCCTCGGTCTCGTTGTCAGCAACATTGTCTTCTGTGTTGGTGTCATTCTCCAGACCGTCGCCACTGCCATCCCCATGTTCGTTGCTGGACGTTTCTTCGCTGGCTACGGAGTTGGTATGATCAGTGCCACCATCCCGCTCTACCAATCCGAGACTGCTCCCAAGTGGATCCGTGGTACCATTGTCGGTTGCTACCAACTTGCTATCACCATCGGTCTTCTACTTGCTGCTATCGTCAACAACTCCACAAAGGACAGGACCGACACTGGCTCCTACCGTATCCCTATCGCTGTTCAATTCGCCTGGGCTATCATCCTCTTCACCGGCTGCATCTGGCTTCCCGAGACTCCTCGCTGGTTCATCAAGAAGGGCCGCCCAGAAAAGGCTGCCAAGTCTCTCTCTACCCTTCGCCGCCTCAACGTTGACGACCCGGCTCTTGTTGAGGAGTTGGCTGAGATCACTGCCAACCACGAGTATGAGATGTCTCTTGGCAAGGCCACCTACCTCGACTGCTTCCGTGGTAACTTGGGCAAGCGTCTTTTCACTGGTTGCGCCCTCCAGTCTCTCCAGCAACTCACTGGTGTCAACTTCATCTTCTACTACGGAACATCCTTCTTCCAGAACTCGGGCATCAGCAACCCCTTCGTCGTCACCATGATTACTTCCTGCGTTAACGTCGCCTCCACCTTCCCCGGTCTCTACCTTGTCGAGAAGTGGGGTCGCCGCAACCTTCTCCTCTTCGGTGCCGTCGGCATGGCTGTCTGGTAAGTTCTGAATGTACGAAGTGCAAATGAGACATATACTGACTTTCTGCAGCCAATTCATTGTTGCCATTACCGGTACCGTTGCTGGTATTGACAACCAGGCTGCCCAGCAAGCCTTGATCGCATTCGTCTGCATCTACATCTTCTTCTTCGCCTGCTCATGGGGACCTGTCGCCTGGGTCGTGACTGGTGAGATCTTCCCTCTCAAGGTCCGCGCCAAGTCGCTCTCCATGACAACTGCATCCAACTGGCTCCTCAACTTTGCCATCGGATACGCCACCCCCTACATGGTCAACGACGGACCCGGCAACGCCAACATGGGCGCCAAGGTCTTCTTCGTCTGGGGCGGATGCTGCTTCATCTGCATCTTCTTCGTCTGGGCCATGATCTACGAGACCAAGGGTCTTTCCCTCGAGCAGGTCGACGAGCTCTACGGCAAGTGCTCCCAGGCCTGGAAGTCTCCCGGCTTCGTTCCTTCCATCTCCTTCCAGGACGTCCAGGACATGCATGCCGACAACCGCCGTGCCAGCCTTACCGATATCGAGGCTGATGCTTCCCGCAAGAGGAGCGCTACCTACACTGAGTACCCTGAGAAGACGGTTGTCTAAGCATCTACTTCATGGAGTTTATGAAGACTTATGAGAGATTCCCTACCACACTTGTAAATACCCGACTAGCTGTTTGATTTTCGCTTGATAGCGCAGCATTGTATATATCCATCATCTATGAATTATGATACTATCACTTTGTCTACATCACCACTTGCCGTGCTTCCTCTTGCATTCCACCTGTCTTCAATCTCCATCTTCGTGTCTATCGGACCCATTCCACCGAGAACGAATATAGCTCATAGTCCAGCTCTAGCATAGGCCCTCTCCACTTGTGCGCCATTTTCCCAGCATGTCTTTAAGCGACCAACCAGCGTGCGGGCCGTCTCCCAACTGTAACTGCCATCGATATCCAGCCGGAGACACTCCGCAGCGCCACACGCGCTTCCCCAGATCTACCCCAACTTTAGTGTTGCGGCTAAGCTAGCGGCGGACTTGCATCGAGCCGCTCGCAACCTTGATGTGCATCAGATACGATGGCTTTTGGTCAGGTGTTTGATCTGCGATTGTGATGGACGGCGGAGATGCGCGTAGGTTGTGATCAATAGTGGATGTGGCTTGTCTAGAGATGCTAGATGGGGCTTTTGGGTGGTGGAATGTCTACATCCATGTGATGACCCCTCGTTGTTTCAGGATCAGCGATGGAGTAACTTTTGATCTGCCAAAGGATTTGCGGATTAATAAGGGGGATCCATGTAGGATATGTGCGACAAAGGATGGTCGTGTGTTTAGCTGTTTTCAGAACTGAAGCTGTTCACTATAGAAAGCATATCCAGTGGGTCTACGGTTGATCTGCAACGCATCAAGTGCATCATGTGTTTGCGAAAAGGAGAATTCGATATGGCAGTACAAGTTGGAGAGGATGGTGATGCTACTCAGATATACTAACATCATAGCCCACATCGGCGAAATCTATAATGTTAACAGACAGCAAATAAATTAGAATGAGTTGCAGGTGGAAACTTGCAATGGTACGGCAAGAGAAGAAGGATATGTGTTTCAAAGTTACCAGAACAGCCAGGTAGTACCAACGTGGTATGTCATTAAAGTAGTTCTTGCAACTTTCCTTATACCATTATTGCGACAATATCGCCCAACTTCTCAACTCTAGTCTTCATCTTCCTCAAAATCAGATATTCCACACACCTTCAAATGCGGGAACATCTCGTTCCACTCCTTGATAATCTTCTCGGCGACATCATAGTCCATGTTAGAGAAGAAGCCCGTGATAGCCAACTTCGCGATGCCTCGAGCAAGCCTATACTCCTTCATGTAGGCCCACTTGCAATAATCCTCACCAACACCTTCCTCAAATGCCTTTTTCACAGCCGCGCGATCAGCATCGCTGGGTGTAACATGAGCATCAGCCTCATCCATGTCATCGTCATCGTCATCGTCTTCATCGACTTCACGATCCCAGAGCCAGAATGGCGGTCGGCAATTTGTGAAAGCCGGGGCGAAGACGGTCTCATCCCAGTCGAGGATTGCGGACAGCGAGGCAGTGGTGGGTGATACGACGTGGAGAAGCATGTTTCGGGGCTCCAGGTCCATGTGTGTTAGTGCGTAAATGTTGTGGTTCAGGTGACCCATTGTGTGGAGATGTCGGATGATAGCTTCAAAGGGTTTCCATGGGTTCAGATAGTCGCGGTGGAGGGTAAGATCGTATGCGCGTTGACGAGCGAATTGCGACATGAAGAATTCGAAAACAGTTTGAGGCGTAGATGGTTCAGAGACGTCTTCAGATTGGCGAAATGCGTTCCGTGGCGGGCATTGTAAGCGGAGCAGCTGGGTGTCTGATGATCCAGCGAGTATGCTGTCAGGATTCAGTGTGCCGGGAAAGGGGGATTGGATCTCGCCCATCTGCTTCAGCGCACGACCCAGATCTCTAGCGAATGAAACACGTTGTTGTGTGTTCAACTCAAGATAGACCTCAGTTACTGGCTTCCCCGGTAGACGTGGCTGGATCATGTATGGGCTACCGAGTGGGTTCTCTGCTGAGAGGCTAAACATTTTAATCCTAGGTACCGGAAGATTTGTCGCTGCGAGAAACTTGAGGATAGAAACTTCATGTTCAACCCACGCATGCTCCTGGCGTGGTATACGCAGAACGTAATCTCGGATTTCTGTCTTGCGGATTACACCCGGGCAAACCGTGCGAAGAAACATTTGTGCTTGACGCTTTAGCCAGCTCGTCTGCCTCCAAGAGCCGTCAACTCGAACGCCAAGGACGCGGTTATAGGAGCCTCCATCCATACGTGTGACTGTGAAGGCGTCCTTGGAGAGATGCGGCCACTGCTTTTCGCATAGCTCCACCGCCTTGAGCTGGAAGGTCTCAAAGGGCTCGTGTTCGAACTCCTCAGTCGAAGTGGTCGAGTTTTCAGAGCTCGTGATGGAAGCCGCATCATTATCAGCCTCTGGTGCAGGCTCAACATGCTCAGCCACGACCCTAGGTGACTTAATACTATCCGACATAGTTGTTCGAATTGAGAGTCTGCTTGGATCTAGCTGACAGATGGAGACAATGGTATAGCTGAGTTTGGCGATATAAAGGTCTTCGTGAACGTTGTGTGAAAGCCGATTATGTCGGGACAGTGACTTTCACAGAGTAGTTGCTGTGACCAAGTTGAGTCCGAAAGGCTTTCTGTATGCGAGGCAGATGATGAATGAGCACTTATCGACAGCAGTGAGCACACTGCTTTTCACTCAATGCCCAGCAGCTTATCCAGTCAATACTTAATGCGGGTGAAGTGCTCCCTCGTTCAGCAAGACAACAGTAGAATACCAGCCCACACTAGCAGTCAACTGGATAACTTATTGAATATTTCTCAATTCTGAATATGGTACGCACGCTCACCTCGAAGGTAACGCACCACTGTTGGTGCGGTAAGACTGGCCGGTGTCGGAAGCATATAGCGCGATGCCCACAACACAACGTTGACTACTATGACAACGGTAAATGCAAGCACTGCATAGGTGAAGCTAGCGCTGCGGATCGAGAAGAGCACAAGCAGCGACAAGACCAGAGGAAGCAGACCGAAGATGCAAAGAGACTTGAAGAAGAGTCTTGGTACAAGGAGGGCAAAGGTCGAAAATAGAGATGGAATTACACTTCTAACGGAATGGAGTTGGGCGTGAGTTGCGACGTTTCGGATGGCGTATGACTTGGGTATTCAGAGGATCGGAAATGTTTCCTTATGCTTGCTGGATGTTAGAGCCATTATAGAGCGGATATAAGCTTCCTATGGTACGAGACAACAGGTTTTCCCGAGAAGACGGTTAACAAAGAGAATGAGACAAAGAAAGTGGAGTGGTTTGAACACGTTCTAGAACGCATCTGGAAATGTCGCCCCTGTTACCTTTTGCCATGGCTGAGTGTTGAGAACTGAGTACCTGGGCATTATTTGTTGTTGTACTGCATCGTTGCTCAGCGTGTATGCGGCGTGTTGTAATCGTTTGTGAGGCAGAGGGCAACCGACCGAGCTCGAGGAGACAATTGCAGCGTCCTGAGTATGGGCCAGGGTAGGGGCGCAACACGAGGTTTGCTATCATCAGCAGCACCACAACGCTCGTGCCATAGGTTGGCATATTTGTTATCTGACAGCAGTCAGCACATTGTATGATGTTTATGTCTTCCGTAATGCATCGGAGGTGGCCGAACCTTCCTTTGTCGCCATAGCTCAGTGCCCCACTGGCAAACCTCGGCTGGCGTCATCCAGTTTCCCCAAATGCTCCCCGCGTCGCGTCGCACTCTTCTCTTCTCTTCCTTTCCTTTTCCCACCATGTCAACAACCGCCGTACCAAAGTTCAGCCCTGGTGAAGCTGTGACCGAGAAAGATGGGTTGATCCATGGCGTTTCGGCGCAGGAGCTGCAGGTTTTGGGCGAGCAGTGCTTTGATGCGAGGGCGAGGGCTTACTGTATGTTTTTTCAGGCTTTTATGATGCAGCGCATGATGGTAGAGGATATTGGCAATTATCGGACTGAAGTTTGGTGCTAATAGACTGCTTGATTAGGCCCCTACTCCCTCTTCCGCGTCGGCGCATCCCTCCTCCTGACCACCTCCTCCGCAACCGACACATCGGCAGCCCACACTATAATCGGCGCAAACGTAGAAAACGCGGCCTACCCCGTTGGAACATGCGCTGAGCGTGTCGCCATGGGTACCGCAGTCATCGCAGGCCACCGCATCGGAAGTTTCAAGGCTGTTGGCGTTACGACCGACATCGACGACTTCTGCTCGCCGTGCGGGATGTGCAGACAATTCTTGCGCGAGTTTCTGGCGCTAGAGACACCCATCTTCATGTTCAACAAGGAAGGAAAGTGGATTGTGAGGACGATGGGCGAATTGCTCCCGCTCAGCTTTGGACCTGACGTGCTGCCACCGAGGGAAAAGCTGAGGCAGAACCAGGAAGATGATAAAGCGAAGACAGCATAGAGTGTGTCATGGGAAGCAGGCATTGGCGGCGTTGTGAGGCAGATACCAGGGGTTTAGGCATCTTGAAGGGCGTTGGCGGGAGGTGTACGGATATGATGGTGACTGGCTGTCAGAATCGGGTGGTGAATGCTATACAACAGAGCTTCAAAGCTCACAAATGCACATCTTAAAATCTTGCTCACAATTGCATCCCTATCATGCGCATACTCATTGGAGCTGTCCGTAAACGAAGCTACCTAGACCCTTCCCTGCCCTTCCCTGCCCCACGAGAGCCCCGCGGAAGCCACCATGCAGCCCGATAAGATGCCGATAAGCTGCCAACCCAGCCAGCAATCGTACGCCTATTCCGCATCTCCGCGCCCCGTGGATATGTACACTGACATAATACCTTCTGCCCAAGCAAGCAGCTGTCAATCAATAATTGACAATGATGTGATGTCCTATAGACGCGCTGTTGCGCGTCTTCTTTTTTACGTTGTCCTTCGTTCATTGCGAATTCATATCAAAGACCGTGGACATTTGCAGCTATGGCCAACAACACAAATGGAAGTGGAGTGAGAGATGCGGGCATCACGGATTCGGAGCATTTTTCTCCGTATAGAGCAGATGGGAAATTGGTAAGTTGTCGTCATCCTCGGAGACGAAACGCAACATTGGCTAACATTGCGTTCTGATATAGTACGGCTTCGTCTGTGTAGTAACAGGCGCAACACAACCCGTAGGAAAAGCAATCGTCGCTGAACTCGCCGGTACCTCACACCCCTTCAGCCACACTCACAGCTCCCTGCTAATAGTCCCCACCAGCCCACGGCGCAGCATGCATATACGCCTGCTCCTCCCTCCCCTCCGAACCCTACGCCGAACTCGCCGACACAATAAATGCACAATACCCCAACACAAAAGTAATCGGCTACCCCTACAAGATCAACTCCGAAGAAGACACCCTCGCCCTCATCGACGACGTGCTGAACTCCTGGGGCCGCCTCGACGTCTGGACGTCTTCTACCGGTCTACTCGGTCCACCATCCATCAACCAGACAGGTCCAAAAGATCTGTACGCCGCGTTCGACACGAATGCGATGCCGGCTTTCTTTGCGCTCAAGTACGCGCCGGCTGCTATGCAGAAGACGACGCCGAAAGGGAGTTATCCTAATGCTGCGCCGAAGGATGTTCCGTATGGGAGTATTATTGTTGTGACTAGTGTTGCGGGGACGTATGGTGGGTGCTGGGCTCCGGCTTTTACTATGGCGTCGCATGCTGCGCTTGGTGTGGTGCGCTCGGGGGTTTTGGTGCTCAAGGGGACGGGTGTGCGTATCAACGCTATTACAGCTGGGCAGATTGATGTTGGTGTTGATTTGAAGGACTGCGGTGTCAAGGAGATGGCGCAGGGCCAGTTTCCGCCTGCTGCGCTGCAGGGAGAGGAGAGCCAGAAGAGGACGATTGGGCTGGAGAGGGCGGGTAGGCCGGAGGAGGTGGGTCGGACGGTGGGGTTCCTGGCGAGTGGGTTTAGTAGTTATATTACGGGTGCTGAGTTGAGGGTTGACGGCGGGGCCGGGGTTATGAACCCTATCACTGTTCCTGTTTAGAAGAGATGAACAGCCGATGGATGGCTGTATTCCTTCGCCATTTCGAGTCGTAGTATCGTACAAGAGCCTTCCAACCTCCCACCACACCATCTAATGTTGCAGCACAACCGGCGCCCCCTTCTCCCAATTCTCAATGCTCTCTTTGATATTGACCCAATACCTCAACTTGACCGCCTCGCTCTTCGCAGCCTCTAAATCGTCCCTCTTAAACGCCTTGTCAATAATCTCCGTACTCTCCGCTATCCTCTCTTCATTCCTCTCCCGCATCTCCACCAGATCTTCTTCGCTTTCTGCCTCTTCTATGCTCTCTCTGGCGTCCAAGACCTCCATCAACAGCTCCGGGTCTTCTACTTTCGCTGTCTCGTCTTCTGCTACCTCTATTCCGCGCAAGGATAGCAGGTATTGTGCTCTTAGAAGCGGGTTCTGGAGTGTTTTGTAGGCCTCGTTGATGCGTGATGAGAGGGCTTCGGCGCGCTTCTTGTCGGCTTGTGGGTGTAGATCGGGGTGGGCGCGGGCTTGTAGTTGGAGGAATTCCTTCTTGAGAGCGGAGAGGTCGATGGCGAAGGGGCCGTTTGGCGGCGGGCCGGATGGCAAGGAGTTGGGGAAGAAGGAGTAGTGTGTTTGCGGAACTTGGGACGATTGCGCTGTGGAGGATTGCTGTGTCTCGAATGGCTTTTCGACTTTATTCGAGCTAGAAGATGAAGACTGGAATCGACGTGATATCGTCTGGGGCGGTATACGATGTGCGCAGAGCATGCACGGTGTTGCGCTTGGTCGCGTGCGGAATGGCGAAGTAGTGGTGGTTTCGGTGAGGGATGCGCGGATTCTGCGCGCTGCAGATGAACGTATAGATCGCATTATTGAGGTATTAGGAGGTGTATGGGATGATGATTATGATACGCGATGCGGTGGTGAGTTTCGTGGTCGGGGTGAGTCTTCTAGAAGTGCGGCGGCGAGAGATTTCCGCGTCGAGTTCCGAATGGTTACGTCATCCGTCGCCGTCTCTCACCCACGGCGATATTGAGGAATGCCGATGCATATGCACTAGATACGTTCAAGGAGCTTTGTACGGCATTTCGTGCACTATGAACAATTCGAGTCATAGTCTGCACGCGGCCTAGGTGAAACCTGGGCGTCTGGATCTTTTGAATATTTTACCATACACAGAAAAGCTCACTACAAGAGTAACTTCCAAAGTGCTTCGACTTGATTAATGTACCCCAGGGATAGACTGCGTCTCTTGCAATAAGAGCAGCCCCTTCTAGTGTCTCAACGACACTGACAGGATCATCCACAGACAACGCCGCGGATTCGCGTAGAGAGCATCGTTACTGCCTAGGTATCGCAGCCCACACGGCTTGTTGTGCTATTCTAGCTATGTATGTTCGCGGATGTATTCGAGCCATCGGGCTCACTTCGCGACGTGGTTGATAGTTCATTACTCGCCGTATTCAAGCAAGGTATGCATACCTACAGACCAATAGTCTCATGATATCAGTCGTTGCATGTATTCAACCGAGGAGACTATAACGCCTGGCTTCAACGAGTTGGCTCATGGCAAAGGCAGAGCATACCCAAGCGCAACAAAGATCCACGTCAAGTAGGTTTCTGCTCACTATCCTCATCAACTCCGCTCTGGCGAGACTTTTCTCTCGCCTCCTCATCAGCCTCGCGAATCCGATCCTCAAACCGTCGCAGCAAACGCCCAGTGGCTTCTACGTTCTTCCGCATCTGATCAGCATCCTCTTTCAGACGCTTTAGGTGCTCAGCGACGTGAAAACCGCTATCGGCCTCGGATATCTCACTAGCACGGGCGGCGGCGTGGTCGAAGTGTCGCAATAACTCTTTTTGTCTTGACCAGGTGGTGCGGATTCGCTCGGTGGCAATGCGTGGGCCACGATGATTGCTCTGAGCAACCTCGGCTGAATCGTGTGGAAATTCGTACGGCACCGTGATGGATTCGGATGTTGTATCGGACTCAACACTTGATCCTGTTTGCTCGATTTGCCGTAGTTGCTTTAGGGCATCGCGTTCGTGGTACTCAAGGATTGCACATCGGGTTACTATATCAGCGGCCATGTTGTTCAGCAGCTGGATCTCTCGTCGGAGCAGATCCTTCTCCCCATCTTCCTCTGCATGCTGATAGAACTCGTGTTCTTTTTGCCCAAGGTATCCCCAGACGTATTGCCATTCCGAACCGATCTTGTTCTTGAGCTCCCGAACCTGCTCCAACCAATCTTGTATTTTGCTTACATCTCTTGACTGGAGATTGTCCTTGTACGCGCGGTAGCCGTTCTCTACATCGGGTCCTGCAAGTTCACCCTCCTTGAACTCGGTCTGGAAGACAGTCTCTTTGTCCATCTCAGCCTTCAATGCATGCAACGGGCTACCATGCGGTGACTGCTGACCACCAGGACTACCGCCAAATCCTCCCATTCCTCCTATACCACCAAGTTGTAGAGGACTCCGAATAATAGTCATCGTCTGAGACGTGTGAAACCAGAGCGCGAGTTTGCCGATTCGAGAAAGGGACGATTTGGCCTTTTCGTTCTCCTGCAACTTTTCATACTCTCGCTGCCTGTTAGCCATGATCTGGTAGTCGAAGAGCTGTAGGAGTTGCGGGGGCAGGCGAACAATGTAGAATTGTCCAGCCTTGTAGCCGAGCGCACACCCAACTGTAGCCGCTCCGAAGAATCGGGCGAAGCCGTAGACGCCGGGTAGAGCACGCGGGTTCAGTGCCAAAAATGCGCCCACCACTCCTCCCCCAAGTGTCGCATCTTCCCACGTCCAGTGCTTTGTCCGTTCCCATAGCTTTCCCGGCTTGGGCTGTATCCCTTCCATCTTGAAGACGCCCCGGTGCAGTTCATGTTGCCCATAGATTCCCGATGCGGTAAATGTGAGGTCTACGGCACCGATCAAGGCGGCGGACTTGAGGAACACACCAGGTCGTGAGCGGCCGACAAGGGCGAAGCCGCCAGTAACGGCTGCAGCGGCGATTGAGGATCTCCATGGCGATGCGATAAGGTCGCGTTGTGTAGCAATTGCGCCAGGTGGTCTCCCGGTGATGGCATGCTGACTCTCGCCTGGGTTATGTTAGGATACCGGAGCTAGACCTGGTCGCGTCACTCACCTTCAGGAACCAGCAACCGCACCATGGTGGATTATGACTTTTCCAACGTGTGCAAAGGTGGAGGTAAAGCCGTGGTCGCCATCGGAGGTTGATGTTGCGACGTTGATGCGGCGTAGATGGAGGTGCTGGAAGGTACGCGCGCTTCCAAGATTCCGAGGAGCGCGTCCATGATGTCGAGGCGAAGATGCAGCGACCCTTGCGATAGCGCATCCGCTGCGACAATCGTACTTGAATACCGTTGCATTACCATTGTTTTCACTGCGATGATTTTTGAAACAATATATGCGCCAGAGGATGCTTTTGGCATGTGAAATTGTTTTGAAATTATTCTGTAAATCTGCAGGCTATTGTATCTTGTTGTACGCATCGTTGATTGAACCTAGTGTGCTGCTTGTTTGGAGTGGCAAAAAGAAGATTGTGTATAAAAGTACCATGTCAAGCTCACAACCTGAGTTACTTGACCTTCCGACCATCTCAACGACCAATGGTCAGATCACTCCAAAACTATCAGTGTGCATCGTCTCTACCATCGTAAGCTAGTCAGATTACCCCTCCATCGTTCGTGTTCGTGTTGTGGTCCCCACATATGCGAACTCAGCCGCCCAACACTGAGCCGTAGCTCCACCGTGACTCAACTAATTACTTCATAATCATTGTGGGTTGTTGATGCAGAGCGGGGCTGCAGGATGCGGCCAGACCCATTGTGCTTAGATTATAAAGCTACTGATTGCTCGTCTCTCCATCAACAGCTGTAACAGCAAAAATGGTCTTATGGTGTACGTACCAAGCATTCGTCTTCCGACCAACAAATTCTGACATACAACAGCTAGTGGTATGATTCTCGCTTAGTAAGTCTACCAACACATGAGTCCCTACTTTCAGATCCTAACAAGTCCTAGGGGTAAACCCAAGCACAGCTTGCGAGAGGCCCCGCGTTCGAGTCGCGGTAAGACCCATCTTTTTTGCTCTTCTACACTACTCGGTAGTGCCAGAAGGACCAGGAAGGGCAGCAGAAACTCTTTTTGCATTATTAGGTAGACTAGTTAGATAGTTGGAGTGGTGGGTTGGCAGATACACATGCTCCCTTTACGCAAATCAACTTGGTTGTACGATAACGTGTTGAGACTTGATATGTTTGGTGCGCAGCGATGTGATACTCTATCTCGTGACAGAGAGAATGCCTGCACTGCGATTAGAATCTAGTATTACGTCTGTGTTTACTGCTAGGAAATTAATCTAGAAAAACTTCGAACACGCATACGCACACGTTGAAAGGCCATGACGAGGATAGCACTGGTAAAGAATCTACTATGCTGTCTACTACCCATTTGACTTTGCAGTATCACCCTTCTGATTCTGCGCAACCCCAAATGTTGCGCCGCCGTTCTCCAGAAACCTCCTCTCCTCCTCTGTACTAACCCTACCCAAGGCAGCATTTCGATGCGGATACCTACCAAACAGCTCTATTGGATCCCTATGTTCCTTCGCAGCTTTCTGGTAGTTCTCAATCAACATCTTCGTGCCATTGTACCCTTCCAACCCCTCGAGTTCTTGCGCGAACTCA
Organism: Alternaria hordeiaustralica; assembly: GCF_023758085.1. Lineage (NCBI taxonomy): Eukaryota > Fungi > Ascomycota > Dothideomycetes > Pleosporales > Pleosporaceae > Alternaria > Alternaria hordeiaustralica. The sequence continues at coordinate 80,241 of NW_026056814.1, read as the reverse complement.
GCTATTATTTCCTCGGCGAGATCGTGGGCGGACAGATCTTCAGAATGCATAAGCGGCATGTAGAACCATGTCCTATGCGCGGCAGAGAAACGAAGCGCAGGATGTTTGTCGGGGCGGCCAATAGGCGATGCGGGTGATAGAAGGTTGCGAACGAGCGCATCGCCCATGCGATCATAATGCCCATACACCAGGCGCAGCCCTTCGTCTGTGCGGTAGATATTGCGAGGCATCTGATCTAACAGAAGTGCGAAGCTGAGTGCTGTCCACGCAGCGTCTTCTCCTGTCGCGCCATCTGCCTTGTCCTCTTCCTCCGCAACGCGCGCAATCTCCTCTAGGAAAGGTTGCGCATTCGCTTCTGGGAACTTTTCTGGGCCAATAGCCTCGAGGGCTTTGCCGCAGACATCTCTGCATTGGCCGTCGAGGGCAAGTCGCTCTTCGGGACTGCCTGCGAACCAGCGCTTTGCGATGCTCATGTCAAACTCCTTGCCGCTTGTGTCGACGCCGGGGAACCATATGTCTGTTATCTTTTTGTACAGTGTCTTGTTGAAGATGGCAGGGTCGAGTGAGAAAGTAGAGGTGGACATCGTGCGCGGTAATGTGTTCGGGACGTTCCACGATTGGAGGTTCGACGGGCGTAGACTGGACAGATACAGGCTGGATGTGAGGAAGCGCAAAGGCGTGCGAGCTGTGAGACGAGTAAGCATATCCTACGATGTCAGTTATGAGATTATACGCGCAAGCCTTTATACGTAGAGCTGAATGGACTCTATGACGCGCCTCGTGAGCTTGTTGCGCGCCTGGATCACGATTCTCTGGCTGCCTGGGGGAACGATGGATGCGCTCGGTGGCTACGAAGAGCCGACAGGGACGGCTGACTAAAGGACTGCCACAATTCTGGACGTAGAGTGGCTCGGCCTCGATAGCGCACTCTGATTACTCTGAAGAATCACATAATCTTGCGCTTGTTATAGCAATGTAGGTAATGTGCAGACAACGTTAGCAATACCCGACTACTTGTTGGTAAGGACGACATGACGAGTGTCGACCGAGCTTGCGTCGGCGCGCGATCTTGGAAGTACCGCGTGGACGCGCCATGACAGCTTCCCCAACATCAGAACAAAGTCTTTGTACACGGACCGGATACGTCGGAAGTTGGAGTAACGTACATGTCCAAACAAGCTCACAAGCATCGCTCCAGGACTTACTCCGCATTCCCCTCTCCCGCTCTAGGTGTGCAAAGGGTACCTAGGTAGGATTCATCCACCCGAACATGTGGGGAACCTGCATGATCATGCATCAAACACTCTGCGCTTCGCGATACGTTGATATACTATGGGCATATCCGCGCATGTCCGTTCATTGAGATGGGTGTATTGTTTGACGCAATACTCGTCCCTGTCTAGATACTTCCGATCAAGATTTCTTCTGCATACTCCTTGAGCAGTATCGTCTCCACGCAGCCCCACATGTATGCCATCACCTTCATCCTGTTCTCCTTTTGGATCTTTCTACTGTACAGGCGATACAGCAACAGACCGCCAACTGGCACGAAGACCGCGCCAGGTCCCGCTGGCCTTCCGGTTCTTGGGAACGCCCATCAATTGGGCCAGCAACCGCACCAGCAAATCACTGCGTGGGCTCGCGAGTATGGCGAAGTCTACAAAATCCGTCTGGGCTGGAACGACTGGTACATGGTTTGTTCTCCCGAAGCATGTAAGGAGATTCTGGATAAACAATCTGCCCATACAAGCTCTCGAACGCCGTTGCCGGTATCTGGTGATGCACTTGGTGGTGGCATGCGATTTCTGTTTATGGAATATGGACCAGAATGGCGGAAGCTGAGAGGCATCAGTCATAAGCTTTTGACACCTGCTGTCAGTGCGACGTTCAAGCCCAGTCAGGATTTTGAGGCAAAGATGTTGCTTGAAGAGATACTGAAGGGTGCAGATGCAGCGAAAGGGAATGGAGTTAGCTACAAGGCCATCCGAAGATACACTGTGAGCGTCATCATGACTAGCACGTATGGGCGACGCATTCCAGAATGGGTGAGTAGCGCATTTGAACACATGAGAATATCAATGCTGACATGTGGCAGGATTGCGACGAAGTGCACGGTATCTACGACATCATGAACGACTTCTCCACGATCGCGAAACCAGGGACGTACCTAGCAGACACGCTTCCGTTTCTCGGCAAGCTTCCCCCGCAACTACAATGGTGGCGCAAGGGCGTCAAACCTTACTTTGACAAACAAGCCAATTTGTGGATGTCTTTCTGGAGTACACTCAAGACTCAGATGGAGACCAAACAGGCCCCGGAATGCTTCGTCAAGCAATGTAAGTGATGTCGCTATGAGACCTTCATGCGAGATATATCCTGACCCCTTACGCCTATAGTCATCGAGAGCGATTACGAGAAGCAAGGTATAAGTGAACTGCAGGCGGCGTTCCTAGCTGGTAGCATGATCGAAGCGGGGAGTGAGACAACATCCGCTGCACTCAACACTGCTATTCTCTACCTCAGCGCGAACCCGGACGCACGGCAGAGAGCAATCGACGAAATCAGAGGTGTCATTCCGCCTTCTCGATCACCGACATTCGAAGACGAGCCAAGACTGCCCTACATTCGTGCCATCGTCAAAGAGACTCTACGATTACGCCCCGTCACCAACATCGGTACGCCGCATTACACGACTGCACCAATAAACTATAAAGGCATCCACATACCTGCCAAGTCAGTCGTGTGTCTACAACAATACCCGATACACTACGACTCCAACGTGTTCGAAGACCCTCATAGCTTCAAACCTGAACGCTATCTCAACCACCCTCATGGAAGTGGACACTACGCGGCCGGTCCAGCTTCAAACCGTGACCACTGGGCCTTTGGTGCGGGCCGCAGGATCTGCTCGGGCGTGCATCTGGCCGAGAATAGTATGTTCATCGTGCTAGCGAAACTGCTGTGGGCTTTTGATATCCTGCCGCCGCTTGATCAACATGGAAATGAAGTGCTGGTAGATACCAGCGATAAAGCGTTCGATGCTGTCGGAAGCACGACAATGGCGAAGCCGTACATGGTGAGATGGAAGGCGCGTAGTGAGGAGACTAAAGAGACGATCTCGGGAGAAGCGGCTGAAGCTAGGAGAGATGGATACGTGTTGAGGGGTGTGCGCGTTGGTGAAGAAGGTGTTAGGTTGTAGGCATGATCTGGCTGTCGCGTGCGCCTATTATTACTTATCTCAACTTTGTTCAGACGTGCTTGCCCTATCCTTATTTCGTCATCGCGCTTGTTCGTTGTTTGTCGCGTCCACTTAGACCAGCGTTCTCCCGTCCTGCGCCTCGTTCCTACCTCGCCGTCCCTTCCATCTTTATCGCGACTACCACAACAAGATAGAATCTTACTCCACGTGTTTGTCATGTCGTCACCAAACAGCAAGACCCAAGATGATCCGCAGCCACCGCCGACCGTGATGCCTTCGACACCACCTCGATCAGCCTCATTACACGATAGCCAATCTCTGCAAGGCGACGACAATATGAGCTCTAGCTCAACACCCACCAACTTACGGGGTTCCAACTTCTCCCCAGCCGATTGTCGCACCCTCCAAAAGATTCTCCATGACGTGCGCAGCCCTTCACCTCTCTCTGCAACGTCATACTTTGACGAAACACCCGCAAGGAAGCTCAATCTCGCTGCGACACCTACTGGTAGCCTCGCGGAAGAGCGGGTCGCCCAGAAGGAGAAGGTGTTCGATTCTGGCGATGAACGAGAACAAGGTTACGAGGACGAAGACGACAGTATGGAACTAAGCGATGAAGAGGATGCTTTCAGTACAGGCGGACAGAAAGATGGGGACACGATCGAGGATGTTATGAATCTTCCTGGTAAGACAGCACCACTTGTACCTGTCCAGGACTACAGCAGCTTCTATACCCACGATAAGCCCACGCCTTATGAGCCTGGCAAGCTGCAGCTTCGTCGCGCTTCGATCGAGAAAGACTTGGAAGAGCAGTGTCGCCAGCAAGAGCGCGCATCAGCGATTGCTGCGACAGACGGCGTCTTTGACACCGACGCGCTAAACCACGGTGTGTCAAGCCAGGCGTTAGCTATCGATGAGGGCAGTGATCTCAAAAATCTACAAGAAGATATTGGGATGCACCCTGTGGAAGATGAACAGGTGGCCACTAGTGCGCTTGGTGTGAGTACCCACCATGGAGAGCTTGATCGACGTATACTGAATATTTAACAGTCCCTTGAAGCCTACAGCGACCGACCTCGAGCGCACGTCTCACCCCGCAACGTCCGCAGTGCGTCTGAAGATGCACTACCAGTGTCAACCTCGTTCATCGCCTTCCCTTCCCCTGCACGTGCCGTCGTGCAAACTCCCAACGGCAGACACATCGACTTTGCGCCTTCAGCTACTACACCAGACACGCCTTTGACGAACACTCCCAGTTACTTTGATTCTCGCCAAGTCAAAGATAACACGCCGCACAAGAGTCGCCGCAGTGCCTCTTCGCCGACAGAAATTGTCGATCTAGCACGGGAGGCCAGAGTGAAAGAGGAGGAAGCGGCGGAGCAGAGGGAGCTGATAAATCTAGATCGATTTAGGGACATGGATCTTGCACCGATAGAGACTGTCATGGAGGGCGGACCAGCTGGCGACTTGATCATGTGCGGAACTCCTGCAAGGGCCAGAGATGAGACCTTGTTTCTCCAAAGCGCATCTGATCCCGCGGATTCCGAGATGGAAGATTGGATCGACCTGCAACGCCCGCAGTCCAGGCTGCCTTCACCACGTCGATCAAACTTGCTTATCGAACAGGATGAGGAGAATGACGCCGATGTTGAGGAGTCAGATAGCACATCTGATCCAGAACAGCAGCAGCTCGCGGGTCTCCCACGATACCCTACTTTCATCACTGTCATCAGCATGATACCAGCCGCTATCTTCTGGGCTACTGCTGCATCAATCGTCGACTGCAGTAGCAAAGCATTCGATACGCTCATCGAGAAGCTGACTGGGCTAAAGGTCTAGAGTGGCACTGGGCTCCAGTGCAACACGATTACTGTGTTTCCAGAGAAAGGAACCACTAGGAGGAAATCGCGCGCTGCATGATTGGAATGAAGTATGATATATTAAGTAGATGGCCATGAGAAACACATTGCTTTTCGAGACCTCGGATCCACATCCTAACTCTGCCTGTCGCTGTGCAACACCGTTACTATGCGACTCAACGCCACCCAATGCAAATCGTATACACCTTCCTGAACCAACAAACCCTCCGTACTGTTCTATACCACGCTGTTGAAGCGTCCCACACTAGCTCTGATCACAATCAAAGACCACCAATAGATCTTTTTTCGGTCATGTCCATCATCCTCTTCCCCACAGGCCTTGCAATTGAGTAATTGAAAGACACTGCTGAGAAGAGGACGCTAACCGTCACCGAGAATTCCTCTCGCCTTCTTCCCCATCACCCTCAACCTCATCGTCCCCATCGTCGTTGCCGCGACCGTCGTAATCGGTCAGATCGTCGCTCATGATATGTAGTATCTGGCTGAACGTTCTGCTCTTCCACCGGCCCATGCCCTCCATGAGGTCTGAACAATGCAGCAGAGTGCGGCGAGCAGCAAGATACCCGCCTTCCAGTGCGATGCCCGTTATGCTGAAGCTGCCGCCGCGGTGTATGAAGTTGACGACTTGGGTGGCGTCGCCGAAGCCTATGGGAGATTGCGGGGTATCGATGAAACCGAGTTGACCGACGGAGATCCAGTCGACAAGGTCGAGCAGCTCAATGCAAGAATCGCTCATGGGCCTGTTGTCGGTTGGTGGGAGAGCGAAGATGTATAGGCCTAGAACGAGGGCGGCGTGGAAGAGCGCTACCACGCTGTGGGGGTTGACGATATCGCTGACTTTGCGGTCGAAGAGTAGCTTGTATATGTGTGCGGCATGCAATACGCTCCTTCTTGCGCTTGGTGTTTGGCACCACATCGAGATATCTTCTAGGGCGTTGACGGCAGGTTCAGGACCGGAACGTCCAGCTGCGAGTTCGAAGTAGCGTATATTCGCTCCAAGGACCATACAGGAGGCGTGCCAAAGGACGGCAGAGTTCAGATCCGCAGTGCGGAGTGCGTCGATTGAAGAGCCAGAGAGGTTCACCAGCAAGGGAAGGATATCTCGACTCCGGGCATCTTCGGCGTATATCCGCCAAGGCTCAAGCTGCTTCTGGTTTCCTGTCGCGGGAGCAAGCCTGTCATTGCTCTCGTAGATGCGTAGTAAGAGGAGAGTCAATAATGATCGGAAACTTGACGCGTCGAGCTTCAGGCCTGGGGTCGGATGGAACGATGGTGTTATCCTCTGTGAGTGTATCCTCGCACCGCGCTGTACGAGATGAAACCACTTCGCCGCACTGTTGACGTGGTAGAGCGAGTAATCTGAGGGCGGCAGAATCTGGACTGTCTCGGGGCGAATCATTGGTGCTGTCGAGAGGTAGCCTGCCCACCAGCAGTCTGCTTCGATAAGACCAAAGATGATGCGTTTGCTGCATTCGACCTTTGACCAAGCCTTCCACTTTGAGTCGATATCGATCATCTCATCCAAGAGAGGGTCTATCTTCACGCCCTCGTTGGCGGAGAAGAGACCCTGACTTTGCGCAAACTACGAATGTCAGTCTCACGTCCGAAAGCGTAGTACAAATGGCCACATACCCCGATAAGCTCTGCATACATCTTCTCAGCTTGCGCAATACGACTTTTCCGCTACGTGAACGTTAGCTCGTGACTTGCATGGTCGATGATTAGTACCTACTCCGGTGATAGACGCTAGATTCAAGGCTAGCAAGCTAGTGGCAATGATCCGCATTTGCCGATGCGGTGGATGATCTGTTGTTGGAAGGGTCTGTAGCTCGGCCAACGCGAGTTGTAACACAGCCTTATCAAGGGTCAGTATACGTGAGATGTGCAGCTATCGCATTGCTTACCGGGAATGTGCGAGTGACAAACTTGGCTGCACCTGCGGTACCAAGAATGCTCAGGCCGATGAGACACATGCAAAGTAGTAATGGCCGTGGCGCGTTCTTTGCAGAGAACGTCGGAATGTGGATAATCGGAAGGGTTGGGTGGAAGTAGTAGAGATACATCTCTAAAGCGATGTCCAGGATCTCGGCAGGAGGAAATTGAACGCCTTCGATGCTCGGACTTCCTGCGGCATCCCCGCTCGAAGATGCAGTGTCGCCATATGATTCAGATCTTGGTGGATTAGATGCCGGTAAGTTGTGCAAGGCGCTTTGAAGTCTGCCTCTGCACTCCTCATCCAGTCCCCATCGCGAGTTCCGCCGCTCTCTTTCGCTCATAGGCGTCTCCATAGCTCCAGAGCCGACCTCCGACAGTATGTTGGTACATTCACACGCTACAAGGTTCTGCCACAGATCGGGCATAAGCCGGGATGATTTGCGATTCCGGGAGGGCCAACAACTTTGGACTCGCTGGAATCGTTCTCGCGGCACTCTGCTTGCTATTGAAACACTGCTGCCCGATGGGCTGGCCTGGTTTTCTGGGAGTGCTTGGAATGCTCCATGCTCGAAAAAGCCTTCCACGCCGAGGTGATGCGATCCTTGGGGAGTGTTCATATCGCCCTCGAGCGGAAACAGCCACGTTTGTAACGCATCGGCGGGAGTGCGGTTGGGGACTGGGTTGTTGCTTTGAACGAGTTCGAAAGCCCACTGGTCCAAACTCGAGACATGGCCGGCTGGCGAGAATGAGAGGGCTTCCATAGCTGGGTCAATGGGTGGACCCATACTCTCATGAGGATTTCGATTTGACATCTGGACATTCTCGGCACGCGCAATAATCATAGGCGACGGCGACCGCCAGGGTGTGTCTGCTCCAGGCTCCAGATGTTGGGCCGCGTTGATCAGCGCTTCGATCCGGTCCTCACCGGGTGACGGCGGTTGTAACCGCGATGAAGAATGACGGCCATCCGTGGGAGGTGATAGATGCGCATTGTAGTGGTTATTCACATTGATCTGCGGTATTTGCGACTCTCTCCTCCTGGACATGGGTGAGAAGTTGGAGTCTTCGCGGATCAATGGTGTTGCTGCTGGAGTCGGGCCGTTTACGTTCCGTGAGGCAGATGGTCGTGATGTTTGATTCTCGTCCATGGAGTTGTGCCGGAATTCTTGCTGGTCGTTGGTGTTTTGTTGTTCATTGCTCTTCATCCGGTTCATCGCATTCTGCGCATGGCCTTTGCAGTGCCGAAACAGGACATCGCTATATGAAGAGGTTGGACGCTAGTACGGAGGTTTTTCATTGGGGGCCTCACCTGCGCGAGAAGTGCTTTTTGCATGTCGGGCACTCATAGGGGCGCTCTCGTGTGTCTGAGATGGTGTTTAGCTCACTGCTGATGATGGAGGTTTGAGATGGACGAACGGGACCGCTCGTGCCGCTTCACGTGCTCTACTGGAATCGGGGTCAGTACACTTTCTACACGCGTGCGGCAGCCACGTACACTTGGTGAATGTGCGATCGCACATGCTGCACTGCTTTAACGCCATGTCGCTCGTCGCAAAGATTTGATGTGTTGGCTGATGATCGGAGGACCCTTCGCAGGCCGGAGTCTGCAGGTGCTGTCGGTCGCCAAGCGATCGCGGCTGCGGGGGAAAGCAAGACCATGACTCGGCCTAAGCATTATAGGCTCATCTCAACTCATCTACAAAATGCATATAAACCTGCAATCCTGCTGCTGCAGATTGCGCCGCGCGCACATCTGCGCATCCGAAGACTACAGCTGATCCTTACGTTGGTGGTCCATAGTCGCCGCTTGGAGATACCTCCGGCGCTCGGGACCCTCATCTGATCGCCAAACACCGTACCAGCTCCTAGCACCACCGATCGCTCCGTGCCTTACCACGGCCGTTGGATGACGAGGTAAATGATCCTTTGAATCGCCCTCAAATTACCAGACTTCTCGAAGGATTTCGTCCTACACCAACCCCGGATCGACTCGCATGTGGGACTATGAGGCGTACGCTAGTGGGGCCTCCCCTGACTGCTGACCGTTGTTGGAATCATCCACTGTCTCATTCGCCTCATTAAGGTGGCTAGTTCTGCTTGATCTGGTGCGTATAATCAATCAATTGCTACTTTGGATATCGGCTAGCTGCGTTTCGTTGCGTCAATCTTCCGCTAGAGGGTCGCACATCAGACAATGGCGTCTCAGATAAGTAATCAACTAATCGACACTGAATCGCCACAAGCACAGCGCCAGGTACTAGCAAGTTTGTGACATGTCTTTGCCTAGCTCGACGGGATTGTGAGGCTGTACAGTATTGAATGTTTGGTCAATACGCAGGGGCATGTAGTCGGCCATGGTTACCGTACCGCGTAATGGGGGTTTTAAGAATACGTAATGTTACAATACTATTGTTAAATAGCTGTCTAATAAGTATTTACAAACACTAAAAGATGTTAAGAGGCTATTACTAGGTGTTAGATGTTATTAATTAATATATGTCTAGATTACTAATAGATGTTAAGATAAAATAAATGCTATAATTGTGTTAGAGGCATTATATATCTAATCTTAATGCATATTGCAGTAAATATATAGTAATTAGCTATTAATTATAATATATTTTAACGCGCGTTGCATATTATAGCTACTAAGATCTATCTATAATAGTTAGATATTGCCTATATATTAAGAGGCTATTAATATAATATTAGCCTTTAAAATATTTTAGCGCCTATTATATATTACAATTGCGTTAGCAATTAATTATAATGTATGCTAGGCTATAGAAACATATTGTAATATAATAGCTATTATACTTTAACTAGTTAATATTATAGCTTAAGTATAAAGGCATCTTAATATAGCTCTAACCTACTAGTAGCTAGAGGTTATATATTAATTTTTGCATTTTAGTCTACCTAGAGTATTACTATATTCTATAATTATTTATTATATATATATTATAGCGTAATCTACTAGGCGCTTTGCTATAGTAATTAATCTATTAATTTAACTTCTAGTTAGCTACACTTCTTTCTTAGATATTTGCTATATAATATAGCTTATCTTAAGTCTTTTCTAGATAGTAGCTAAGAGATAGAGTAAAGACCTAATAGCCTACTATAAAAGTAGTTTCTAGGCTATTTCTATATACTAACCTTATATTCTAAGCGCCTAAATTCTAAGTTAGTTTACTAAGAACTTTGTAGTTTAGTAGAATATATTAATTAAATAAGTAGCACTTAATATAAATAAGCTTAGTAAAGTTTAGTATTCTATCTCTTGTAATATAGCCTTATAGCTATATATCTAAAGTAAATAGGTATTATATAGTAGAAAAGAACTAAAAAATAAAGCAGAATATCTACTTAGAGAAATAGTAACAAGAAGTAACTATCTATATATACTAAATATACCTACTAGTGTAAGAAATATTACTCTAAGATTATAGGTATAATTACTATATATTTAAACGCCTCTACTCTCTAGAAAATAAAGTATTATTTAGTATATATAAGTAGATAGAACACTATTAATGTAAATTAGACACTAAAATAAAGTCTATAAGGCTATAAATATAAAGATAGATAAAGATAAGAATAGTATCTTTAGTAGAGCTAAATTAAAGCGCGCTAACTTAAGAAGACAAAGCTCTATAAAGAAGAAATTACTAAGTAGCTAGTAGGTAGTCTTAGAACTTCTACTTTCTCTTCTTCTTTATAATAAATACTCTATTATTAGATATAGCGCAACTATTATTAAAGATACTAGGTTTAATAGATAATGTATTAAAGCTAGGTAGTAGCTTAGTAACACTAAGAAGTAAATTAGTATTATAATTATGCGCGTTAGACTTCTTCTTAGCTTTACACTTCTTAGATATATAGTTCTTATTAAAGAAGAACTTATAGAAGCTAGGCTAATACTTAATAAAGCCTTTCTTCTAGCCTTAATTATAGAAGGTAGCTAGTAGCTTTACTTAAGTAAGCTGCTTCTTTTCTTAAGGTAAAGCTAGCCTGTAGTTATTCTCTATATTTATAATACATTTTATAAAAGCTACTAATAATACTATAATATCTATATTATTATTAGTAATATTGTTCTATATATAGAATATATACTAACTTACTATAAGTCTACTATTATGCTATAGAAGTACTACGCTAAAGGTTAATATAGTAATAAGTAAATATAAACACTAACTTAAAGTTTTTAATACTATATATATTAAGAAAGAATTTGCGTACGCGCTTAGTATTAAAAATCTTACTCTTTAGACGCTTGCTCTCTTTATCTAATTTAAAAACTCTAAGTATATATACCTAGAAGAATTAGTAATAACTTAATAAATATAATACTATAACTTATACAAAGTTGTTTAATAGTGTAGAATTTCTACTAGGTTGTGTTCTACTAGACTCTATAAGCTCTAAGCTTTAGAATCTAGGTATCTTTAGAATTTTGCGTGTACTTAGAAAATACTCTATTTACTAACGCTTAGTAAGTATCTAGGTTAAGAGTATTTAGAAGGTAGATTCTAGTTAGCTTAGCTAGGTAATTAATCTAAGGCTAAAGATCTTGCACTATATTATTATAGTTACTTCTATTATAGAAGCGCTTCTTACGCTTACTAGAAACTTATTACTACTATAGAGTTAGTAGTACAAAGTAATAAAGGCTTAAATTCTTACTACTACTCTTTTCTTAAGATTATTAAGAGTAAAGGCCTAAAACTTTCTCTTCTTACTATATAGTCTAAGTAACTTCTTAGTAGCGCTAAAGTTCTTCTTACTCTTAGCTAATCTAGTTATCTTATCTAGTAACTTATTAACTTTAGTAACGCGCTTATTATTATTCTTATTCTTATCTCTAAGCTCTTCTATTTTTTTCTTAGCTTTATCTTTCTTTTTAGCCTTTTTCTTTTTCTTCTCTTTCTTTTCTTTAATAAATAGCGTTTTATCTTCTACCTCTAGAGTTAGAAAGTAGTAATATTCTTAGCTCTTAGACTTTTTAACTTTTACTATAGGCTTAGGTAAGAGTTTTTGTTATTACTTAGAATTATTAAATATATATTCTAGGCTAGGCTTCTCTTTTATAGATAGCGTTTAAGATAAGATCTATTAAGAGTTATCTTTAGTAACGCGTAGTATAGGTAGATTTAGCTTAGCTATAGTTTTTGCGTAACTAGTCTATAAAGCGCGTACCTTTAAATTTAATACTACTTTACCTTTAGTAAGCTTCTTAGTAGAAGTAGATAAGAGTTTAGTTAACTTAGATAAAGTATTAAGATAGCTCTTCTTTTTCTTAAAGGTAGTAGTTAAGTGCTTAGTATTAGAGCTGTTCTTGCGTACCTTTTTTAATAGTATAGTAGATTATATACTTCTCTAAGAAGCTTAAATAGTAACTTCTATAAGTTTATCTAGATTATTATAGCGTAGGTAGCGCTTATTAAGTTTATTAGCGCTTAAGCTACTCTTAAAGGTATTACTAGTAGAGAAATACGTTTAGCTAGATATAGTTATAGTATATAGAAAAGATATAAAAAAAAGTAATTAGTAAAATATAAAGAAAGTGTTATAGAGTTAATAGTAGAGGTAAGAATAAGATAAAAGGTTAAAGGTTAAAAAGTAGAGAAAGTTTATAAGTAGTAGAGGTAAATATAGACTTAGCGTAACGTAACTAGGCGCTAGTAGCTCTATACTCTATCTAGCGCGTTAACTCTAAATTCTTAAACTATTAGTATTTCTACATTATTACTATACTATGTACTCTATCTATAATCTATATCTGCGCAAGATTCTATATTATAATATTTAGCTTTTCTACATGTTGTAATATAGCGCTACTCTTTCTTATATCTTAGCTTTATTACTTATAGCTAAATTCTCTAGCTATTACCTTCTAGTTATAGGCGTAACCTTATAGAATTTTTTAGATACTATATAGCTTAATAAAGAAGTCTCTAACTATATTATTTACTATACGCTATAAGTTACTATATATTTCTATTATCTATCTAGGTATCTAGGCTACTTATTACTATTAAGATTACTAGAATTAGGCTTTTAGTCTACTATTTACACTAATATTATATTATTCTATACTCTTAACACCTACCTAGCTATTTAGATATAATATACTCTAGAGGTTCTTAGTTACCTATCTTATTTATAATTAGCTATTAAGATTTAGCCTAGAGTATATATATTAGAAGAGAGAATTTAACTCTTTTACTCTACTAGTAACTTCTTTATTAACACTACCTCTATACGCATATATTTTTACTTCTAATATAACTAGATAGCTAAATAGAGATATTTAGCTAGCCTAAAATACTAGAAATTATAGTAGAAGATATACTAATATATTTCTATATCTAGTGTCTTCTCTACTAGCGCTACTTATCTCTATTACTAGCTACCTTACCTCTACCTTAGAATATTATGTCTTTCTAGATAGTCTACTCTCTACTTAAGCTACTTTTATTATCTTTCTACTTCTTTTTTTTTAGATCTAGAGAATATTGCTAAATATTCTCTTATATACTCTTATATAACTTAGCCTTTTTAGGCTTATTTCTAGTTTATAAAATCTATTCTAAACTACCTCTCTAACTACTAGACTCTCTTCTCTACTCTATCTATATCTATATTTCTAGGCTCTAATCTAGTGTCTATACTCTAGCTCTAAGTATCTAAGTTTAAGATTATATTATAGTTTATAGGTCTACTTCTAAGCCTATATTCTATAATTTATTTACTTTATTTCTAAGTATTTAGCTAACCTTTAAAATTGCATATTTAAACTCTTATAATGCCTAGCACTAGTTTTTATAATCTGCTTCTTCTATTACGTTATAGAGTTTTATTCTATTAGCCTAACCTTAAATCTAATTAATCTAAATATAATAATATTTAAGAATAATTAGAAGCCTTATCTAGTTATAAGAGTAAAGGTTTTAGTTAGAGAGACGTTAATATAAGCTTAGATAATTCTATTCTATTAACTAAGAGCTATGTTACTATAGACGCTATATAGATTATTTAAGATATTCTTAGTTTAGTAAATTATATTAAGAGTAACATTGTATTAGATTCTAATATAATAGGTATAGTAGAGAAAACTAAGAAGAAACTTAAGGCTACACCTAAAGATAATTCTAAGCTAGATACTAATAAGATAGAGATAGTAGCTATAGAAGAAGACAAGAACTATATAACTAGTACGTTTAATAATAAAGATTCTAGTAAAGAAACACTACTTAAAGAGTTAGCTACACTAAGGTAAACTTCTTCTTTTATTAACTCTAATCTAATTAAAAGCTATATATACTCTAATAATCTAATAAACAAAGTTCTATATTATACTAAGAACTTTAAGATATCTAAATTTAAAGTAGTAGTTACTCTCTACGTTAATAAATAGAATATTAGTAGAGAGTAATAGGTTAATCTTACAAATATGCTTAGTCTTCTTAAGAATATTCTGCCTAAAGTAGCTTATCTCTCTAAGTAGGTTAATACTATAAAGTAGATACTAGATAATTAACTACCTTTTCTATCTATAAGAAGCTGTAAACTAAAGCTTAACTAGACTCTTCTACTAACCTACGCTAATAATAAAAAGAAGATAATACTATTTAATATAAAGTATTTCTTTAGATATCTTTTATAATTTTAGGCTTTAATAAGCTACGTGTATTTTAGTATAGCGCATTTTATTAATAAGCTATTAGAGTTCTAGTATTCTTAATTCTAAGGTAGGTCTAACTAGACTATAAGTAGTTAATTTATCTGTGTGCAAAGTAGTAAATACGTTAGATAGATTATTCTAGTTTTAGATTTTGTCTAGTATTATAGCACTATATTAAATAGTAGAAAGTTTAGCTACGTTACCTTTATTAGTCTTAATATAACTAATAGCGCTAAATAAGATAGAATATATAGAGAGGTAAAACTTTCTATATAGCTAATCTATATTAAGAGTTAACTTAAAGAGACGCTATAAGCTATTATAAATAAGGCTTCTACAACTAACTCTATTAGCTTTACTAATAATAAGATCTTTCTTATAAAGAATAAGTCTAATATATAGATACTATAATTAGCTCTTATCTGTACTAAGCTACTTGTGCATCTTAACTACTACTATACAACTCTAATACCTAGTAATTCTTCTCTCTACTTAACGCGCTATATTATTTAATATATTATTTTATATAACTTTATATCTATTTAATCTCTAGCACTTACTTACCTACTCTATAGAAAGTTAGAACTAAAGATATATAGCTAATATATAATTACTAGAAACCTTAACACTATAGCTAAAATAGTATAGTCTCTTCTATACACCTTATTTATTAACGCATTTAGTTTATACTAGAATATATATTATCTAATATCTAGAATCTACGCGTAATTTACTTTTATAAATAAGCTTAACTATAAATATTAAATTAATATATTTTCTATCTTATTAGCCTCTTTTGCTATAAAGTAGAAAAACGTAGTTAATTTAATAATATATCTAAGAGAACTAGAGACTAGTATTAAGATAAAACTTAATAATAGGTTAATAGTTATAATATACGCTCTCTACGTTACTTACATTAGTAATATACTATAATAGTAGGCAAATGTAAGCTGCAAGAACTAGAAGATAGAGTACTACTACTAGTTATGTCTTATCTTCTCTAAGACTAACTAAGATATTAATATTAACTATAATATTATTATATATAGTTATTACTACTATAAGACATAGCGCGTTTGTAATAAGGTAGAGAAGATATTATAGAAAAACTATAATAATACTTTCTAATTGCTTAGTCTTAATAATAAGCTTTTTTTATTATCTTATATTTATAAAGCGCTGTGTATACCTATTATATTCTCTAGTAATATAGCCTATAGTAAATTTAAAGAGATAGCTTACTAGGTTCTTAATATTCTCTTTATAGACTTATTAAAACCTATTTTCTATAAGACGTTTGCTACGCAGTTTACTGCTACAACTCTACCTCTAATATAGACTTATATCTAGAATATCTATTAGTATATTAGCTCTTTTTTAATATAAGAGTTTAGTAGAGCTAGTATAATTACTCTAGTTACACTATAGTAATAGCTTAAGAATATTTATCTCTACTCTAAGGTTCTAGCTACTATTAAGTAGGTTCTTAAGTACACTAAGAACACTTCTTCTTACACTAGTATTAATTTTATTATCTACTACTATATAACTATTATATAAATAAATATAGTTATTATAGAGCTATATATAAGAAAGAAAGACTAAGTAGAACTACTATCTCTAGTTATTAAAAGCTAGCAGAGAATATAGAACCTTATTAATATTACGTTTCTTACTTCTAGTAAGACTATTTACTCTATATCTAGTATAACTTCTGCTACTAGACTAACTATTATATCTCTTAGTTCTTTAAATCTAACTTGCTATAGCTTATATAAGTAAACTCTAATCTAGAAAGCTTAATACGTAGATAAATATAATAACTCTAACATAGTAACTAGTAATAGAGATATTAATTTAGATAATGCTTTGTTTAGAGATAAAGAAGAGATATACACTACTATAGTAGGTAACACTTTCTAAAGAAAAAAGAGTATAAAGTCTAGCTAGAAGAAAAAGTAACTTAATACTCTTAAGAGAAAGAAGTTTATACTAAATATCTATATAATTCTATACGTTATGTCTATAGTTAAAGAGTTTAGCTTAGTAAGAAACGTAATAATATAGAGTAGAGAGAATAAGTATAAGTAAGTATTTTCTTAGTTACTACCTTATCTCTTTTATCTATTCTTAGTAGCTGTTAGCTATATTATTTACGCTATAGTTATAACTATAACTTTTATAAAAATAATAGCTAATATTCTATAATAGAATTTTTAAAGACAAAATTACTAAGATAAATTATTATAATACTATAGTTACGCTTCTTAAATAGAAGTAGCGTAGATAGACTATCTATCTAGTGTTAAGCAGCGCATATAATATAAGCTACTCTAAACTAGCTAGTTATTTAAGTAATATTAACGCGCATTACCTATTACTTCTCTACTATCTAACTACTTCTAGTACTTAGCTTAATTGCGCGCAAGAGAATAGTAATATAGATAGTTAATATATATAAAGAGATAAAGCTTATAATACTTCTACTATTTAGTTATAAATTATGCTAAAGTCTCTTTATATACTAGCTAACTCTATTCTCTTAGTCTACACTCTCTATAAGCTGCTACTAAAATATCTATTTATCTAACTATTATAAAACGCTTATTAAATTAACTATAATAAACTAAACGTATACACTTTTAATTATAGTCTACTTTACTAGGCTTAGCGCTTAAAGTTTAATAACTTATAAGTTAGAGTTATAATAGTATAGATATAAACTAATATTACTTTAGAAAGCGCCTTTATATAGTTACTACTATAATATCTAGGTTTATCTAGGTTTAAAGAGACATAATTAGTTAAGTTACTAGAATATTTATATATCTTAGAGAAGGCGTGCGCTAGATATTTATAGTTCTTAACGTTATAGAAGGCAACTTTGCGTAATAAGGTATTATTAATAACTTCTAGAGTCTAAGCGTTAATAGTAATAAGATTTTATTTACTCTAACCTTTACTCTCTCTAGAAACTATCTAATTATTAGTCTTCTAAGTATTAATACTCTTCTAATCTAGGTAACGCCTATAATTAAGCTAGACAGCTTTTAGTTAATTAATTAAGATATCTACTATATATAGTATCTCTTAAATATTACCTAAGTATAGATACTACTTAATAGTCTAGTATACAAGAGCTTAAGTCTTAATATAATATATATCTTTCTTTCTTAACTTTGTTCTCTTCTTCTAGAACCTTCTACACTAAGCTAATTACTTCTACAGCGCCTGCTAATATAAGCTATATTATCTATTATAATATCTTACTCTTCTATATATAAGCTATAGACCTAGGTAGTAAGACTTTTTTTAGTTAAGAATAAAGGCTTAATAATAAGTGCTTATTCTCTACTCTAGATAACAGCTTTAAGAAACTACTATTAGTAATAGTTACGCCTTAGGCACTAAAGTAGTTTTAATATAACTAGTATAGTATGTCTTTATAATAGAGATGTAAAGTTATAGCCTTTAATTTTTAAAAATCTACTATAGATAATAGAGGTTTAGTAGTAATACTAGAGACTAACTAAACTATTACTAAGGCTAATATTATAAAATAGCTTTTAGCTTATAGTAGTAAATACGTAATACCTTATAATATATTATATTATTACTTGTTAAACTATAGCGCAATTAGCGTAATATCTCTAAGATTATAATAGTATTATTATAATATTTAGAGCTTTATAGGCGTAAACTCTATAATATATAGCTAAAGAAAGAGCTACGCTACTAGCGCTATAGTAGAAGATATAAGAATATAAGCTAATAATTATTACATCTCTAGAATTACACGCAAAAGTAATAATTAATAATTAAAGTATATTAGTTAACTTTTAGGTATATTATCTTAACTTAGAGTAAGAAAAGTAGGCGTAGTAGTTAGAACGCGCGCTCTACTTATAGCTACGCAATCTTTTGTATACGTAATATAATATAAGGTATTATACTTTATATAGGTAAGACTAAAACCTTGTTTCTCTAGTATATTTATATTCTTATAATACTAGAAGATATATCTAAATATATTAGATCTCTAGCATATAATTTAGTGCTATTATACTATTCTATCTATTACTACTCTTTTCTTTATACTAATTCTATTATCTATTCTACCTTACGCTCTATGCCTTATAGCTAAGAAAGGTACACTCTAATAAAGATATTCTAGATACTTAAGTTTATTCTATTCTTTTCTTATAGATGTATCTACTATCTTTTAATATAGTAACGCTAATACCTAATTATTAATCTAATACGCACTTTATAGCTAGCAAAGCTAAGATATTAATTAACCTAGCTCTTCTAATTTACTACTTCTAGAGTAAAAGACCTAGCGTAGCTACTACTAAATTCTAATTATTACGCTAAGTAGCAAAATATTCTATATCTAGTAAGAAAATATAGGCGCGTAGTAAGCTAACGTGTAATAAAATCTAGATCTTTATCTAGTAAAATAGCTATTAACACGCTAAACTAAGGCCTAAATTATCTAAGATAGGCGCTTTTACTACTACCTATAAGCGTATTAACTAGTATAATAGGTATTAAAATAACTAAGTCTAACTTAATACCTATTATTAGTTGTATTTTCTATAGCTTAAATTAACTAAAATATACACCTTTACTATTACTATTAAGCTAAAACCTATAAAAATAAAGCTTAAAATAGCTAAGTCTAACTTAGCAGCGTCTATTTAAATAGCTAAAATATTAAAAATATAGAAATAGCTAAGTCTCTAGAAACTAGAATATATAGATAGATATTTTAATATCTAAGTAGAAGGCTAACTAAGCTACTCTTCTCTAAGTCTAGCTAAACCTTCTTTAGCTTAGAATGTCTTCTCTTTCTTAGTCTTCTTAAACTTACTTATTACTAACTCTTATACTTCTCTTATAGATTCTTTTAATATACCTTATTATCTACTAGTATTCTTACTAATATAAACTTATAATCTTATAGTAAATTCTAACCTTTTCTAACCTCTTCTAAGCTAGTCTAGACTCTACTAGCTAACTTTAAGCACTCTATATCTCTTTATCTCTAGCTAGAGTCTAACTCTTACTTTAAGTAAGGTTATTAATAATAATATTCTTTTTCTATAAGTATTTTTCTACTATAATATTATTAATATGTATAACTTCTAACTATAATATCTTATACCTAAGACTTTAATCTTATATTATACATCTCTAACCTAGTTTATATATCTAGTAATAGCTTCTATACTAAAGGCAACTTATATATAAATAGGTTAATAAAAAATAGAATAATAGCGTAATAAGTATAGCTTAGACTTATATAAAGAGTAATAATAATATAGTAAAGTATTAGATAATAGCGTAATAGGTGTAGCTTAGATTTATATAGAGGGTAATAAGAATATTAATAAAGTAAATAGTAATTTAGCGTAGTAATTATAGCTTAGATTAATTAAGTAGATATTAATCTAACTAAAGAATATTAGTATAATTTATTTATTAGATATTATACTAATAAAAAAGAGAAGAATAATTATACTTAATAAGTAAGATTAAAGTGTTAATAGATCTATATGTCTTAAACCTTTACTTTCTTAGCTAGTAGACTAATAGACTTTATAGCTGCGCTAGTAGTAAACTACGCTTATTAAGGTTAAGGTAGTTTACTAAGTATGTTAATTAAGAATAAAGCTAGAGAAGAGAGACTCTTCTTAGAAGTAACCTTAGCGTTATTACTATTCTTATTAGTCTTAGCTTTACGCTTATAAGAAGTAGCTACTTTCTTAGTAGTAGTAAGCTATAGAAAGTTAGTAAAGTTTATTAAGTTGTTACTATTACTTATCTATATATAGCAGAACATTATACTACTTCTTATTACGCTAGCTAGGTACTACTTCTTATTAGTAGTAGCTCTAGCTAAAGTAATTACAACTTATATAGGTATATAATAATTAGGTAATTAAGCTTATATAAGCTGCGCCTTTTACTTATAAAGTGTTATAGCCTTCTTAAAAGTAATCTTAGTATTATTACTATTTTTATTAGTTTTAGCCTTTTACTTATAAAGTATTATAGCTTTATAAAAGGTTAGAGAGGTTTACTAAATTATTACTATTACTTACCTACGCATAGTAAATAGAATATTATACTACTTCTTATTAGTAGTAGCCTTAGCTGCTAAAGTAACTATAATATATTAGATAGATAATAATTAAGCGCTATAGTTACTATAATATAAGAATATTATTTCTAAGCGTCTACTACTCTATAGTTATAACTTATATTTAGTAGTTAATAATAAACTATTAGCGTGTGCTTAGCTAGGCTACTAAGGCTAAATATTATTAGTATATACACGTAGTGTTATTAAGAGCAAGAACTTATAGGTCTTAATAGTCTTATTCTCTAAGTTCTCTTTAACCTTAGAAGTAGGTAACTTCTTCTTTTTTAGATAGCTATAACCTTTCTAAGCATCTAATAATTAAGCGTATTATTATTATTATTATTATTATTATTAGTAGAAGTAGATATAGAAGTAAAAGAGATAGAGGTAAGTAAGTAGTAAGTAGAGATTTACAGCGCTTTAGAGTCTATACTTATATTATTAGCTATTACCTAGACGTAATAAAAGTAAGAGTAAGTATAGTTTATAGACGCTATAGTAATATATATAGAGTTACTTAATAATTAGATAGTAAGTAATATTTCTAGCTAATAGAGTATAACTATAGTGTAGATATTTTAATAGCTATAAGAATAGTAAGAAAAGAGATAGAAAAGCGTTATAATAATAGTAATAGTAATAGTAAGCTATACTAATAAGTAATCTAAAAGCTCTACTATAGTAGATATTTACTATAGTAACTATACGCGTTTTAGCAAAGCATAGTATTATTATAATTAGCTACTATAGTAGCTATTAGTAACTATTTAGATGTAAGTAAGGTAAGTAGAGGTAAGATAGTAGAATAATAAACATAGCTAACTAAACTAAGACTTTAATAGTTCTATACTAGATTTGTATATATTAATATTAGTACTATAAAATACTACTCTAACCTCTTTTTGTCTAGAAGGTCTATCTTAAATTAACTAATCTACTATATAACGCTAATATATTCTAAGCACGCTAGCTTAATTATACTAAGAATACGTTTAAATAAACTAGTTTTATATTCGCTACAGTACACTAAGCTCTCTATCTCTAGTTAGTATAATAATATTTTCTAGCTCTAATAATAGAGACAAAGTAAAGCGCACACTTAATATTAACGCTAAGTTACTATTCTTATATAGTTTACTACTTATAATTTTTTACTATAACCTTTACTTATATATATATAATAAGCTTTATAGAGACTAAAGATATAACTATAATCTTACTATAAAATTAGTAATTCTAATAACGCGTTTAGTACTAAGTACACTATAATATTACTTTGCGTATAATAGAAGAGTAAATATAGGCTTACGCGTCTTTAAGTAGAAATTATCTAGACTTAGAATTATATAGTATAACGTAGTAGTACTAGTGTATTATTATATAATATTATAAAAGCAACGCAATGTAGAAGGTTAGATAGTATTATAATAAGAACGCGCTAGTTTATAGTAGTAGGTGTAGTCTAAAGCTAGAGTAGCGTAGGTAAAGCCTTTTATAACTTTTAGAATATAAAGAAAGTAGTATAATAGAAGTATTACTATTCTTATTATAGTTATAAGAGTAAAAAAGAGCTAGTAGGTATACGCGCCTATAGATAGGCTAGATCTCTAAGTAGAATAAGCCTAGAAGTAGCTATCTAGAATACGCACGTAATGTAATAAATTAAATTAGACTTTAAAATCTGTTAGCTCTTATTATAATAATAAAATAGTATTATAACCTTAATTACTATTAGTGCACTTTATAGATAATAGCTATATATTATAGAATAATATATACTATACACTTATTAATTTATAAGACTTACTTATTATATTTTTATATTAGTAGTTAATGTTGCGTAGTAAGTTAGGCGTTAGACGCGTTTTATTATTTAATATGTGCCTAATAGCTATCTAATATTAATATTTGCCTAATATGCTATTATACTTTAATATCTAACAGTACCCTAACATATATGCTAAATAATATATATTTTTAACGTTATAGTAATAGACAAGCTTTATAATTCTTAAAATGTGTTATACTTTACAATTTAATATTAAACGACGTCGCTATTCTGTCCGCCTCACAGATCGCTATCGCGCAACCCGGGTTTAGCGGTATGGTAGATACTCTCTGCCTTCGGCGGTGTATTGAAATCTCCAATATCAATATCAAAAATAGGCAAGCGAAGCACATCATCTTGAGCCGAACGGAAAGTCGGAGATCATTCGCACCGATACTTCCATTTCCAGAACACGAGGATGTCTATGCCACCTTGGCGAACATGTCCAACACTGCGGAATACACCACCAACAATACGCCACCACCAGGTCCAAACCTTAAGATCTTCGCCACATAGCCCTTGTACAACGCCCTGAACCCTTCTTCCCTCGCAACAACCCCCAGGCTCGGCCACGCCCAAGCGTACTTTTGTCTTACACCAGGCGTCTTGGCAACGCTCTGTATACGACTCTTGACAACATCCAGTGGTGTGTTGAACGTCGTCCCTACAACACCGCCTACGAACCCTGCTATGAGGTCGTTCCCCATCTTCTGCCTTCTTGGATTGCTCGAGGTTGCCGGGGCAGGCAGCTGAGCCCGTACCTGGAAGATGCAGCCAAAGTACCCGGCATTCCATACGATATGTCGCCATAATGTGGCTTCAAAGCCGTTGTACAACGCCAATGGACCTTCTTGGCGGACTACCTTGACGAGACAGTCAAGCAGCCCATTGTAGCGTGACGCGGATGTCTTGTCTTGAAGTCGGATCTTGAGGAGCTCGAAGGGAACGACAACAAGAGACTCGGTTGCGCCAGCGCTGGCGCCGGTGAGGATTGCGAGCGGTTGGGTCAGGCTTGGGGCTGAGAAGAGGCGTTGATAGAACTGCGTGAAGGAGTCGTTGGCCGAGAACTTGATAGCACTGTTTTCAATCAGTCGCAATCGACGAAGACATGAACTCGGGTCGTACCGCTTGGGAACCTCCATCAGTATAGGCGCAGTGATGCCACGATATAGTCTTGATACACCTTCATTGCGAATGATCTTTCGGAAGCAGTCCAGAACGCCACTGTACCCTTCACCATCAACGACTTTGCCATGCTGAAGTTGAATTCGTGTTTTGACTACGTCAAGCGGGTACCTATCTACATTCTTAGCACTCTCTTCTGACCTCCGATACCAAGACAATCTCACATTACCAAGATCTCCGATATCCCAGCTACAGCTCCGGCAGCAAATTGGTAGCGAAAAGGCAGTGGTACTGCATCGTTGCCATTGCCAACGGGAACCTTCTTGGTCGCCATGTTGAAAACACGTACTCAATACAATCTGGACTTTCACGCGTTCAGCATGCCGTTACCAGCCATGCAGCCCTTCCACCATCCACCACACTACCAGTACGCCTCCCATCCCCACTACCTCCATCATTCCACACGAACGGCTCTTGCAATATCAAGACCACATGGCACATGCAGGGCACAATACACCCGCGATATGGCCAAGAGCGTGTCGCGTGAAGGACGTTGTGGGGTGCATACTGATGGCGCATGTGGGGCTCGGCGTTCCGGTGAGATGTGGGGCCTACGCGAAACGTCACTTTGCTGACCGTCGACACGCGGCTCAGGAAATTTCGGTGGCTGACTCTCGGACAGTTGCGTCCCAATGCGTCGGAAAAATCGGACCTCGGAGATGAAGTGTCTGAATCATGTGAGGACGTGTGTGCTCGCGCTTGGTACTCTAGTTGTTTGTTTTCGGACGCGTCTTCGCGATGGGGGATTTGGAATACTGGGTACGCGAATACTACGCCACTGTCTATGCGACTACCTTCTTCTCTCTCAGCTCTCTGATCCCAGCCTCGTCGTACCCCAGTACGTCCCTCAATATCTCATCCGTATGCTGACCCAACAACGGCGGCGGACTCCTGATCCGCGGCTCTGCTCTCGAATATTTGACCGGATGATTGACAAGCTTTACCTTGCCTACAGCAGGGTGCTCAACCTCTTCGATCATATTACGCGCAAGAACGTGCTCGTGCTCGACCGTGCCCTTGATGTCGTTGACAGCCGCGTACGGCATGCCGCTTCCCTCGAAGATCTCCAACCATTCCTGCGTTGTCTTGGTCATGAGCTCGGCCTCTACGAGCGTGTCGATCTCCGTACGGTGCTTGACGCGGAGCGCGTTCGTGAGGAAGCGGGGATCGGTCTTCCATTCTGGACGTTGTAGCTTGTCGCAGAGGATGCCGTATAGGCGGTCGTTGCAGCCGCCGACTGCGATGTTGGTATCTTTTGTCTTGTAGGCTCTGTAGGGTACTACTGTCGCTGTGGTGGAGTCAGCATCGCCATTCTGGCGAATAGCTCATGTATGCGCTCACCGTGTGCAGTTCCCCATCGTCCGCTATCGCCCTTCCCTGTCACCAGCGCGCTGCTGGCGATGTTTGCCAACCCCGCGACCTGCACGTCGCTCAAACTTGCGTCGATCCACTGACCTAAGCCGGTCTCTTTCCGCGAATACAACGCTGCTTGTATGCCGATCGCAGTGTACATCCCGGTCATGATATCCGTCACCGCTACGCCGACCTTGACTGGGGGCCCATCGCGCTCACCAGTAATATGCATCAAGCCCATCTCGGCCTCAACCATCACGTCGTAACCCGCGCGGTCGCGGTATGGCCCAGTTTGCCCATAGCCGGTGACAGACGCGTATATCAGAGAGGGATTGAGCTTCGCAAGCGTCGCGTAGTCGAGTTGGTACTTGGCGAGTGATCCGGGCAGGTAGTTTTCGACGAGGACATCGCACTCTTGGGCTAGTCTATGGAGGATGGAGATACCAGTGGGATTGTTGAAAGCGAGTCCAACAGACTTCTTGTTGCGATTCACCTGCATCATGTTAGCAGTGTAAACGACATGGTCGCGCGGCAAATCCTACAGAAAGATAGTATGCGCTTTCGCCAGGGAATTGGCGCTCGATGCCATCGGTGTAGGGCGCATCTGGTGGACCCCAGGATCTCGTGTCGTCACCTCTTGTAGGGTGCTCGATCTTGATGACATCCGCTCTGAACGCTCGTCAACATGCGTAATGTCCAATTTTCCATTCATTGCTTACCCTAGATCTCCAAGAATCTGTGTACAGTATGGCTACTTGATGTTAGCGACCATGAACCTCTGTCGGGAAAACATTCACATACACCTGCAAGCACCCGCGTCATATCTAGCACTTTGATGCCAGCCAAAGGTAGTTTCTCAACCATCTGCTTGTCTACATCGCTCTTAGTCGCAATGTTCCTCCTCCATGATTGCGACGTTCGACCTGAGATACGATTAACCGCGTGTCGAAAGTGCGCGCGTTGAGCCGCTTTCGCGACAGCTCCAAAAGAATACGACATGATCTTACTCCAGACCTGCCATGCCAACACACCGTCATGTTAAAGAACACGAGCATAACTTCTTGAAGTTCCTGCCCCACATGACGCTTGTGGGGTCGGCAAAGGGTATGGAGTGTGAATGCACAGACGTTTCTAGTTCGCTATGCCAAAGCCTGCGATGCTCATTGTGTCGAATTGAAATTATCGTGTACATGTAGTATCGGAGAAAGCAAAATTACATCGCTAAAACGCCTACAAACTCTCAAGACCCTGAAAATAGATACCCAATCATGCGTGGACGCCGTTCGTCCCGTTGGTCTTTGACTCGGGGCTCAAATATTGCTTGAGCTCCTCCGCGTGGACACCATCCGTATCGCTGGTATTTGCGCCATGTGAGAAGCCACCAAAGTAGTATGGTGCAAGCCTCTTCTTCTCAGCGATCTTGTCGTCTTTGATCCGGGCAAGCAACTCCTGGGCTCTCTTGTTGGCGGAGAAGCGGTCCGGAAGAGCATCCCAGACCTTGTAATCGGTACCGTGGGTCTCGATTGTTCCGCAGCCTTTACGAGCGTACTCAGTAAAGAGGAATAGACGGCTCGATTCGACCATGATGGTCAATTGTTCTAAGAGGCTGTTAGTACGTATTCGACCACTCGGCGATGCGGTTAGCTTACCAGTCAGTATCTTCTCGGGCTGGCTCTCGTGTATCCGCATGCCGTGCTGGTATCCCTCATGGAATCCACCGTGAGGCGTGTGGCCACCCTCGAAGCTACCACCACCGGGCTGGAAGTCGTCGCTTCGTCCAAGACCTTGTCCGTATAAACAGGCAAGGAACTCTGACGCGGAATTGCGGTGGAAGTATGGTAACCGGAAAGTGTTGGTTGCAACGTCCCATCTTGGACCGAACCAGAGGAAGTCTGCGAGTGGTGTCATGGGATCACGGGACTTGGCTGTGAGCACTGTGAAGATCGAAGGATCAGTGTGGTCGATAGATGTACTGTTCTGTGACGAGAACTTCGTCAGATCGTATTTGTAAGGTACGACGTTGCCGTGCCATGCGACAAGGTCGAAGGGGCTGTGGTCTTGTTGGATCGCGACGAGCTGACCATTCGTCTTGTTGACAATCTGCCAATCGACGTGCAAATCATCATCGATAGCAGCTACCGGGTAGAGGAAATCGCGAGGGTTGGCAAGACCGTGGCCGCCTAGTGGGCCGAGATCAGGAAGCTCCCACATAGAACCCCAGACTTCGGTGATGTAGCCACGCGCCACTGGCGTGCCTGGGGCTAGATTGAGGCAGAAGCGGATGCCGCGCTGGATGACACAGATCTCACCGGGCTGTAGGAAAATCTTGCCCATCTCTGTCTTGATATCTAGATTACCCTGTTGGGCACAGATGAGGAAGTCACCGTCGGTATTGCAGAACGCTCGCTGCTCCATACTAGAGTTAATCATATACACGTATAGCGCAAGACCCTCCTTGATGTTTGGGTCTCCGCTACCGCAGAGAGTATGCAGGCCATCCGCGAAGTCAATCTTCTCGTCGTCTTTTGGCAGTGGGAACGGACGCCATTCTGCTTGCTCGGGAAGCGTGTCGACCTTGGGATTGATGGACAAGAAGCAGTTTGTGATGTTGGACTTTGTCTCGATAGGAACGTAACCCTCTGTCACATGTTAGCCAATATCTGCGAGAACTTGCCGCAATACGTACTGTGAGCAGCCGCTGGTCGACACCGGTACATATAAGTGCTGAAGTTGTGTGCACGTGGAGCTGCGAACGCTGAATACGTAATGCCTTCAGTGTAAAGTCCAAACCGGACTTCTTGAGGGTTGTTCTGAGCGACAGGTAGAGTGCCAGGAATGACCTCAGACTGATGTCGGTTTCCCCATCCTGCTTGGTAGTCGTAAGGATCGTTTGCACGCGTTGGCTTCAGTCTTTGGAGATCGGTGAAGTGAAATGCCTTTTGGGGGTCGGTAACGAGCTGGCGTTCTTTGAAGTCTTGCATGGTGTTTAGCGTATGACGATGATTGTAGGAGTGATCTAGCTTACCATGTAAAGATTTCAGCCTTATATTGGAGTATCCATGGCCGTGGAATGCTAGGCCGACATCTGCCGCACTTGGGTGGTCCGGCCTGCGCATCGTATGTGGTGGCGGGGCCCGACCCTGATAATAGCGGGGTTTCCGTTTCGGTAACTGGGCTACGGGAGCTGTGAGAGGCCCACATAGTGGCCGCGACCGGGTTAGTGGAACTCGTCAGATGAAAGTATGATAGCCTTTCCCACATGGAGGTTATGGTAATGTGGACGTGGCGCACTTGCGGGGTTCTTCATTGCTTCTGAGAAGAGCACCAATCGAGAATATAGTGCTGACTCAGATGAACCAGTCAGAATGTGGTTCTCCCTCATATCTACGCATGGCGATTGTTGTTCCCTGATGAATGACATGGATGTGATCTATTTGGATGCAGCTAAGACCTCGTCCACCATGAGTCCACATGAGCCTAGATAGTTCTTTGCATCGCACAATGAGCTCAGCTCTTCGCCGGAGATCTTATCGGTAATCTCGGGTCGTGTCTGTAGAGCTTCCAACAAGCTGGTGTCGTTCTCAATGCTTTCTTTGCATGCCTCGTAGACAACGTCGTGAGCTTTTGACCGACCGACGTGCGGAGCAAGACCCATCATGACAGCTTCTGCGACAATAAGACCTCTAGTGGAGTAGAGGTTCGTGAGCATCTGCTTCGAATTGACTACCAGACCAGAGAGCGCAAAGTCAGCTTGGTATAGCGCTCCAACAGCCATAACGAAGCTCTCCGGGACGGCCACCCATTCGAGATGCCATGGACCGGAAGCACGCTCGAAGTCCGATACCATGCCATCCAGCACCAAGCCAGCATTCGATCGCAGGACCTTCGATGCGGCTAAGATGACCTCGCTCGAGATGGGATTTCGCTTCTGAGGCATAGTTGAGGAAGCACCGCGGTGTGGTACAAAGGGCTCTGACACTTCCGAGAGCTCATTGGAAGACATGATGATAATGTCTAGGGCAAGCTTGCCGAGGGTACCACCAACAAGCGCGAGATAGTTGGTGATCTCTGCAACACCATCTCGGGCGACGTGCCAGGTGATCGGAGGATCTGTCAGACCCAGGTCTCTTGCCATTTCCTTTCGAACACGAATGCCATCATCGCCCGAACCTAGTGAAGCCAAAGAACCTGCGGCGCCTCCGAACTGTACCATCAAGGCGCGAGGTTTGAGCTGCTCAAGACGCTCGAGATGTCGTTGGAACCCAGATAGCCAAATAGCGCACTTGTGGCCAAAAGTGATAGGAAGAGCATGTTGAAGATGGGTGCGACCAGCCATGGGTGTATCCCGGTGCTTTCTTGACAGGTCTTCGAGGTTTTTGATGACGGAGCGGAGTGTGCGCTCAACGATTTCGAGGCCCTCCTTCATCTGCAGAATGCTTGCCAGATCCATAATGTCCTGTGTTGTTGCTCCCCAATGCACGTATCGCCCAGCCTCCTCACCGCACGATGCAGAGAGCTGTCGCACCAAAGGAAAGATGGGGTAGCCGACGATTTCAGTTTCGTTGCGTAGCCTATCGTAGTCCAGTTCGACTTCGCGAGCTTTGGCCGTCACAATCTCTCCGATATGAGATGGTATGACATTGCATTTTGATTGTG
Organism: Alternaria hordeiaustralica; assembly: GCF_023758085.1. Taxonomy (NCBI): domain Eukaryota; kingdom Fungi; phylum Ascomycota; class Dothideomycetes; order Pleosporales; family Pleosporaceae; genus Alternaria; species Alternaria hordeiaustralica. Next base: position 50,361 of record NW_026056814.1, on the reverse strand, counting down.
CTCTTGCCAAAGCAGTCTCAGCATCAACGCATCGATTGATATACGCTTTGTCGTCGAAGACCTTTCTGATCTCATCGGTTCCAAACAGCGTACGGAAGATTACTGAGTCGATAGCGCTCACGCTGCCGAGAGATCGCCGTTGGAGACGAAGGGTGGTTTGCCGGGGGATGGCACGCAGTGGGACGCGTCGAAACAGGAACATGATGTGTGTTGCAGTGGGTGCAGCACCTCAATGAGTTACGAAGGGGAGGTGAAGCTCCAAAAGGAGCTCCAGCACTATGCAAGCATAGTGGCCTTGAAGCGGTGGACGTGTGGGACGCGGGTGCAGCCAGCATCCATGGATCGTGTGGGGAAGACAATGCCGGCCTCCAGGCTCGGAAGCGGCCAGCCTCTGCATTCCGCGCTAGCAATTGGAAGTGGCTAGACTCTTTGTGCACGTGATGCGCGCGACACTTTCGTGATTTGCATCAACACAACCTATCGCATTTCTATGGAACTACGACTCTCGAACGAACAACGAAGCAACGCCTAAGCCGGTACTCGCGCACATGCTGACGATACCCATCTCTTTGTCCTGACGCAGCAGCTCGCCGAACAATGTGGCAGTCTGCCGTGCCCCGGTCGCGCCGGTGGGATGCCCAAGAGCTATCGCACCTCCGTTCGGATTGACGTTGTCTTCATCGAGACCCAGCTCCCGAATGCACGCAATGGTCTGGCTTGCAAACGCCTCGTTGAGCTCAATGATATCAACGTCCTTCAGCTCAACACCTGTCCACTTTAGAAGTGCTGGTATGGCGTATATTGGGCTAATGCCCATCTCGTCGGGGGCGCAACCCTTGACCTGGGTGCCAACGAAGCGGCCAAGTGGCTTCAATCCACGTTCTTCAGCCCACGAACGTCGGGCGAGTATGGTAGAGGATGCGCCATCCGATATTTGGGATCTGAAAGGTCAGCTTTGCGAGGGCTTTGAGTCATGTCTACTTACGAGTTGCCTGCGGTACTCTTGCCGTTCTCGCCGAACACAGGCTTGAGCGTCGACACTTTCTCAAAGGTCAACCCATGCCGAATGCCGTCGTCCTTGGTGACTTCGTGCCCTGCAGGCTGGCCTGTTGCCTCGTCCATCCTCTGAACCGTTACGGGCTCGATCTCCCAATCAAAGCGACCTTCCTTTTGGGCGCGACTTGCGCGCCCATGACTTCGCACCGCATATTCATCTTGCGACTTCCTGTCAACCTTGTATCTTTCCGCTACGTTCTCAGACGTGATTCCCATAGGCATAAGACAGTCGCGCGCATCTTTGACGGTCGACCCAAGCAGCGTGGGTGAGACATCGGCTGGGATGCCCCGCGAGCTGTAGTTTCTCGACATGCTCTCTACACCGCCAGCCAGCCCCACGTCAATCTGACCCACCATGATCGAGTGTGAGATGTGGGTGATGGCTTGTAGACTGCTCGAGCATTGCCGATTGACTGTATGGAAGGTCGTGGAGTTTGGAAAGCCGGCATGATTCAGCGCCATGCGCCCTGTCTTCGCGAAGCCCAGTTCGGCGAGTACATTCCCAATCATAACATCGTTGACGTCGACTTTTTCGATGCCAGCTCGCTGTACTGCAGCTTTCATAATCTGTTGTATTCAGCAACAGTGCAGCGCGTTCTCCTGCCGAGACTCACCGGCATCAGGATGTCTTCTGGATGAGCATCTTTGTAACCGCCCTTGGAACTACGATTGATTGGCGACCTGACCGCAGAAAGTAAAACTACATCGTTGGGGCTTTTCTGCAGCACATTGCGCGCGGCTTTGCTAAAGGACGCCATTTTGGCACAACAACTGATAATCTACGCGTCGCATTGGTCCAGGAATGCCTATTGTATGATCTCACAGGGCCGAGAAAGTGCCGCATCGTGGTTGCGGCGAGAGCTGTGGCGGGGCGACGTGTATGTGTGGGGCAGGAGCGCGAGACCCCTCCATGCCGACTCGGGCAACAACGCAATGATTCTTGCCGAATCTAGCTTGCATGCGGACGCGACCATTTACTTTGAACATTTTCACGCGCAAACTGATCTCAACAAGACATTACACGATGGCGCTCCCGAACAAGTACCAGAATGGCAGCATTGACTCCTCTACCAAGGGAGTGTACAGGGCATCGCCCGTCAAGCTCATGATATACGGAAATGGTAGGCAGACTGCGGTTACGAATCGAATAGAAAACTTACATGTTCGCACAGGAACGAGCAGCCAGCTTTCAGATGTCATTGCCGAGCTCGGTGCTACAAAGGCCTTCATCATCACCGGACGATCTTTATACGAGAAGACTCCCGTGATCAAGAACATTGAGAAGACACTTGGTTCTGCGCATGGTGGTACATTCAGCAAGATCGGACAACACGCGTATGTGGAGAGCTGTTGAAGTATGACAAGCGCAGGCTGACAAGTCCAAGACCGATTCAAGATATCAAAGAAGCCACCGCGCTGATGACAAAGTCCGGATGCGATGTACTCATATCGATAGGCGGTGGCTCACCCATTGACTCAGCCAAAGCCATTGCATACAATATTCACGAGGAGACCGGAAAGTGGATTCCTAGTATCGCTGTACCAACAACACTGAGTGTAGCTGAGACGACGCAAAACGCTGGCTTCACCACCGAAGAAAAGCACAAGATCGCCGTGAGCAACCCAGAACTTGTACCCAAGGGTAAGCACGATGTCGGATGGTCGGAGAGACTCAGGCTAATCAAATTCAGCTGTGGTATACGATGGTGAACTTGCTGTATACACACCCTTGAACCTCTGGACAAGCACAGGAGTAAGTTCATCATCTCCCCAGGCGATGAAGTCTCTGACACACTGGCAGATTCGATCGCTGGACCACGCAGTGGAGCTGATGTACCACCCTCTCGCCGCCGAGATCCCGACAAAACGCATGTCTTTGGAAGCTATCAAGGATCTCTTCACATACCTACCACAATCGAAGGCCAACCCCAATGACGCCGAAGTGCGAACCAAGCTTTTCGTTGCTTGTTACTCGTCACTCTTCCCCTTCCTGTACACTGGCGGAGTCGGCCTCAGTCACAGCATCGGCCATGCGATTGGTGCAACATACAGCATTCCGCATGGTATCACCAGCTGCCTCAGTCTCGCACCGACGGTACACTTCAAGGCGAGCAACCCAGAGGAAGCGAAGCAAATCGCTAGGATCATCCCATACATCGGGAAGCAAAGTACTGGCAGCGACGAGAAGGATTCCCACGTCGTTGCTGACGCCATTGCTGGACTGGTCGAAGAACTGGGACACAAGACCACATTGACAGCTGTAAGTAGCTGAAGCATGCCGAGGAGGCCATTGCTAACGTCCAATAGTACAATGTGCCTACTGGCGATGCGGAAGAAGAAGCTATCGCATCGCGTGCGCTACACAGCAAAGACCACAAGGACTTCGCTAGCCGTAAGTTGTCGCGCATTTTCTCCGGAAATCCTCTAGCTGACATATGCTGCAGTGAAGCAAATCGTGCACGACCTGTACTAAACGACTTGATGGGTTTGTCATGTAGCGTCCATAGTAATACATATCTACCAACTCTTCAATACAGACGTGCCAAATGTGCCCGCATCTCGTCAATGACCATCATCCTTTCGCACACGCGTTGGCGCGTCAGCACGTGAGCCAGCTATCATGGCTCGGCCTTGGAAATGTTTTCCACGTTGCCTTTTTCCGCGTGTGGCTTCGCCCAATGAACGTGCGTTTTGGCCGCAACCTCCGCATCTTGGCCGGCTAAGTCCTCATCCACCTCCGATTGTGGAGCTTTGCTCTTACCCGCCATCGGCACGGCATTTGCATCGGTCTGACCCAATCGGTTATTTGCTGTCATGCATGCCCTCGTGGTGCTCGTGTGGGGAGCGTCATCTCCGCTGTACACCACAATTCTACACGCGATCTTTGTGCACTGAGGTTTGTGGAGAGTTTGACGCTTCAATCTGGTGTCGATTGAGCTGAGCTTACACTTTGGAATTGGACAACGCCATCGACAACCTCTGTGCCATCTCAAGCTGAGCCAAGCGATCCGAAACCCATCGTTCCGACTTCACTTCCTCGATACTTTGCGACTCACGACTACGAACCCCACGATGCAACGTTCTCTCCTTTTCTCGGCGCGCCGCCGCGGCCCAGCGACGGGCATGCGATTCTTCTCTGCCAGCGCCTCTCGCCCAGCCATCAACAAGATCGTCTCCTCCGCACAAGAAGCTATCAAGGACATGAAGTCAGATTCCACAGTTCTGGTCGGTGGATTCGGCTTCTCAGGAGTGCCGAACACCCTTATCAACGCTCTGCGCGACCGAAGCGACCTTACAAACTTCACAGTGGTCAGCAACAACGCCGGTATGCCAGGTGTCGGGCTTGGACAGCTTCTGGAGACAAAGCAAATCGGCACGATGATTGCGAGTTACATCGGAGACAACAAGGTGTTTGAGCAAATGTACCTGAAGGGACAATTGAGTCTGCAGTTGACCCCTCAGGGTACCATCGCAGAGAAGTGCGCTGCTGGTGCTGCGGGTGTACCGGCTTTCTACACACCAGCGGCTTATGGAACAATAGGTATGCGGATCTCACCATGATTGGACAATTACAAGGCATAGCTAACACCATCCAGTGCAAACCGGCGAACTCCCTGTACGATACAACACCGACGGTACCATCGCGAAGATGGCCCCTCCGAAAGAGACCCGCGAGTTCAACGGCAAATCTTACGTCATGGAAGAAGCCATCTTCGGTGACTACGCCTTCGTCAAAGTCGCCAAAGCCGATCGTCTCGGCAACTGCCAGTTCCGCAAAGCACAAAACAACTTCAACGAAGCCATGGGCAAGAACGCGAAGATGACGATCGTCGAGGCCGATGAGATCGTTGAGGATGGAGAGATCGCACCAGAAGACATTCATCTCCAGGGCATATACGTAAAGAGGGTGATTAAGAGCACAGTGGGCAAGGAGATCGAGCGGAAGGTCTTCTGGAAGAGCCCAGAGGAGCAGAAGAAGGCACTGCTGGAGGGTGGTGAGTTCAAGAAGACAACAGCATGGGAATGCCGTGGCTAACGGTCTTACTAGGCTCGACCGAATCATCACAGAAGCGCGAGCGGATCATCAAGCGCGCGGCACAAGAACTAAAGGACGGCATGTATGTCAACCTCGGTATCGGCATGCCGCTGGCAGCACCTGCCTTCCTGCCCGAGGGTACTGAGATCGTTTTGGAGTCTGAGAACGGAATCTTGGGTATGGGAAGGTATCCCAAGCCTGGCGAGGAGGTAAGAATGCGATAACAAAGGGATGCCCACAGTGTGGCTAATGAGCTCAGGACCCCGACCTTATCAACGCCGGAAAAGAGACTGTAACTCTCATCAAGGGCGCATCAACGTTTGGCAGCCACGAGTCCTTCGGCATGATCCGATCAGGTCGGATAGACGTCGCCATGCTAGGTGCCATGCAAGTGAACCAATACGGAGGTTCGTACTATACTGTTCAATGCATACCTTTCATCCCACTAACTATCCCTAGACCTCGCAAACTTCATGCTTCCCGGAAAGGTCAAAGGCATCGGCGGCGCAATGGACCTAGTCGCGAACCCCACACAAACCAAAGTCGTCATCACCATGGAACACGTCGACAAGAAGGGCAACCCCAAGATCCTGAACCAATGCACATTCCCTCTCACAGGACAAAAGTGCGTGAGCACCATCATCACGGACCTGGCAGTATTCGACTGCGATCGTGTCGAGGGTTTGACCCTGAAGGAGCATGCCAAGGGCGTCACCGTGGATGAGATCAGAAGCAAGACAGAGGCGCCATTCAAAGTCAGTGAGAATCTGAAGGAGATGAGCGTGTAGGCGAGTTGAAGTAAAAAAAAGATACCAACACTGAGCGCGCAAGCTAAAGATCTCTACCCATTCATTCGAAGATTCTGCTAATCTGAGCCTATCGACTACCGCCCTCCACAGCATCCAAAAACACATACGCCGGCGCCGGCATATCCTCACTAATATCACCCCAAGCACTCCAATGTTTCCAGACCAATTTCTTCTGCTCAATCTCATCCGCAATCGCAATCGCCATATCCGCGACACTAATCCCCGTCAACCTCTCCTCAAAAACATCTTTACCTTCCTGCTGCTCACCCAGCAACACCATATCATCAACGCTGGTCTCATACTTTCCAGTCCTCTTCCCGGGACGATACAAAGCAGACGGCGAAACAAAACTCCAATCGAAGTTCTTCCGGTCCTCGAAGAACATGTACGCCGTCCGTCCTGCTTTGATGAAGTCTGATGCGTTGTCTTTGGCGCGGATCTGTTTCTCGTAGTCTGCTATCACAGTCTTGTCTTCTTCTGTGGTGGTTCCGGAGCTCTCTGCTAATCTGGCTTCACGATAGCGTCGCAGCGAGGTACCCATGATACCGAGGCGCTCTTCCATGTATGCAATGTGCGCTAGTGATGTGGAGATGGCGCGGCGGTAGGCGAGGAAGAAGTCTGGGTGGTCGACGCAGGAGATATTGGTGCCAGGGACGTGAAGCGAGCCTGCGCCGCCGACGAAGACGAAGTACGATGCGGGCCGTAGCTTGTAGGCTAGCAGGATCTTGCGAACGGATTCTAGGAACGGCACTGTTGTTGATCAATCATTGGTTACTGGTATCTTGTCAGACTGAAACGTACTGTACAACAAAGCCCCAGGACCAGCTGTGTGCGGCCCGAATTCGCTGACTAGAACATCGAGGCCTTCAAAAACTGTTGAAAGTTCTTCTATGGTGACTTGGTCGACATCTACTGGCCTAGGAATGTAGCGCGGATGCTTTCCCACTTTCTCGGGGTTGCGTGATATGCCAATCACGGTATGGCCTCGATTCAGCAACTCGACAGTGAGATAGGATCCTCCGAAACCTGCAGGGCCGATAACGCCTACCCGCAGGGGCTTTGATGACATGATGGAATAGAACAATAATGAAGTTATTTGGGATTGCGCTCAGATTTTGGCACTTGAGTGTGAAGCAGGTGGGCACATGTCGCGTCGCGTTCACATGACTACCATGCTATGCCGTCAAATGCAAGGTTACGCGTGTTCAATGGCAACGAGTTCGGAGTAGTACGCCGAGGTTGTTGTATTGGGGAAAGGCAATTGGGGAAGTGAGGGGATGATGTGGGGCTTGGGTAAACACCAAGGAGCGAATGACGCTAGCCGATCAAATGAGTACATTGGAAGAAAGACGACGAGCGTTGTAAATTGAGGCGTCTTGAAGGGAAAAAGTATCAGAAGGTTGAATCTACTACTGTTTCAAGATAGGGTATCATTTGGAAACATGACGTCGGCAGATAACTACGCGTTCATCGGTGAGCAATCTTACCCAGTACCTTTAGTAGACATTACTAACAATGACAAGGTCTCGGAGCGATGGGCTACGCAATGGCAGCCAACATCCGCAAGAAGATAGACCCATCTTCGACCCTCTACATCAACGACATCAACGCCTCGGCATGCTCCCGCTTCAAAACCCAATACTCGTCCTACGGCCCCATAGAATTCGTCGCTACAGCACGCGAAGCAGCGGAAAACGCGAAAGTACTGATCTCCATCGTACCAGGAGGAGAAGATGTAAGGAAAGTGTATCTAGATGAGAAAGACGGAGTGATTGCAGCGAAGAAAGACCAAGACAGGGTAATGCTAGAGTGCAGCACAATCGACGTCAACACCACAAAAGAAGTAGGCCAAAAGCTCAAAGAAGCGGGGATGGGTACATATATCGATGCCCCCGTATCCGGCGGCGTTCCAGCCGCAGAAGCAGGCACACTATCGATGTTGATCGGCCACCCACCACCAGAGCAAACACCAACTTCCTCAGCTTCTCCGGAAACGCGAATCTCGGCGACCCTCACAATGCTAGGCCCACCATCCAAAGCCTTCTACCTGAACACCCTCGGCGCCGGTCTCACCGCCAAGATATGCAACAACTACCTCTCCGGCACCATTCTCCTCGCCACCGCCGAAGCCCTCGCGATAGGCGTATCTCACGGCCTCGACCCCTCCGCTTTATACTCCGTGATCAAGAACAGCACTGGTCAGTCTTGGATGTGCGATCACGTTATGCCCATTCCCAATGTGCAGAAAGAGTATTGGGTGCCGAGTAACAGTGGGTATAAGCCGGGGTTCAAGACGCAGATGATGCTCAAAGATTTGGGATTGGGTATCGAGAGCGCGGGTCAGGTTAGGGTGAGGCCGAGTATGGCGGAGAGGGCATTGGAGGTTTGGGAAGAGGCGGCGAAAGACGAGAGGTGTGTGGATAGGGATGGTAGCAGTATATATTTGCATGTTGGAGGTCTTCTACCGAAGGGATGCGAAGACAAGGGGAGAAAGATTGAGGATGGAACGTGGGAGTTTGCGGAGTAAGGCTTCTGTCATATTTAATATACATAGTGGTATTGCGATCCCGTTCTGATGCACTCATGTAGTCTTCATACCGTCTACTTCCCCTGAAAGAAGTCCTGGAAGACCTCCATGATAGCATCAAAGCCTGCCGTCTCGCCCAGCTTAAGCACCCTCTCATCTCTTCCAATCTTTGCTGGATCACCATCTGGAACCCATCTGCTCGTGACACCATCGGCACTGGGCCCGTAAACCTTGGCACACAACTTGTCGGCCTTTACAGGCGGCCAAGGGTCCTCACCGTTGACGAATTTGATGAAGTCTTCTCCGTACTCTCGTGCTACCTTCTGTTGCGCATCGTCCAGGTGCTCGTTGTAGTTCTGGAAGAGGTACGATACATCGAGAATGTGGCCTGCTTCGCCCTTGAAGCGACCTTCCCAAGGTATTCCTTCGTTGAAGTGGTAGAGGAAGAACTTCGAGTCGGGTGTGTTAGGCCAGCCTTGAGCGAAGGCACGAGCGGGCGCGTAGAAAGATATCTCGGAACCAAAGCGCAGTATTGAAAGCATAGCCTCTTCGTCCGGAATCTCAGGGGTTATTTTGTAGGATGTGAGAAGCTGTTCCGCAACCTCTGGCTTGGCGGACAGTGTGGCGTTGCAGGAGTCGATGAACTTTTGCGCGACGCCCGGCTTGCGAGCATCGAGGCCAAGGTATGCAATGATGTTCGCCTAAAAGAATGAGCTCACACATTTCGAGAATCACGATATGAAACTTACGTCCAGCTTTGACTCTCCGATCATGAAGGCCTTGCACCACTTCCTGCCCGGCATCATGAAAGCTGGGCTGTCTTCTTGAGATGAGACGGTAAGGAAATCTGGTGAGCCCGGCATGGTATCTTTGTCGACTGAAGGCAGCATCGGTGCTGTGGGTGGCACCTTCTGCCATAGATCATCCAAGGGTATATTGAGGAGGGCTTTGATACGATCCTCTGGCGACTTGTCCGTCAGCCCAAATGCTTCGACGGCTTTTTGATACGAGGACTCTGCCACAAAATCTGGGATGGGCTTGAACAGTAGCACAGCTCCTCCAGTACTAAGACAGCGCTTCATCAGCGGCTCCTCCGAGCAGAGCAATACTGTCGCAGATACTGAATATGTTAGTCGAGCTCTTATGTCAATAGTGTCAACAACATACGTCCACCAGCGCTCTCTCCGCATACTGTGATCTCATCTGCGTCACCCCCGAATCCGCCTATGAACTTCCTGATCCACTGTAGAGCCGTGCGCTGGTCGTGAAAGGCGTTGTTCGCTTTGTATCCTGCTTTGCGCAATTCTTCGGAAGTCGCAAACCCTGTGAAACCCAATCGATAGCTGTATCTATTAGTAGACGACTTGTGCTTCAGGTTGTAAGACCCACTTGATAGTGATACCGATGATGGGCTTTTTTCTCTCGACAGACATCTTCACAATGGGAGCTGGATCGTAGTGCGGGTACCAGCTACTCCCAACAGCAAAGCCGCCTCCATGTATGAAGACAAATACAGGCAACTTCGCGTTGGAGTCAATAGCTCCATCTTTGTTAGTCGGCACAGTAATGTTGAGGTTCAGACATTCGAGGTCGGAATGCGTCGGAACCTCTGGAAGTGGCAGGGAATGTTGAATGAAGCCGAACTCGCGTTCAATGGCACCGACTGGAGATACTGGAGGAGGACTATTCAATTAGTAAATGGTGACCGGCGTCACCAGTTGACGTACCCAAATTTGGTGGCATCCGTAGTTCCAGATCCATAGCTGTCAACGAGCTGGGGTGCAGCCAAGCGATCTTTCAATGAAGCATACTTCAGGCCAAGAAATTGAACTGCGCCATCTACTGTCTTTCCTTCTATTTCACCTAGGTCTTGGTGCTTGAGGGTCTCCGACATGTTGGCTGCTGCGTGGGATGGGATGGTAGGAAGCAAAGGATCGTTCCATAGACTAACAATTGTTTACTATTGCCTAGTGTCTGTTTGGATTGGCCGAAGGAAGTTGCGCATCCCTGGAGCTGCTTCTCTGGAAGCAGGTACGTTGGGGGCAATGATGGTCCGACAATTACCCCGCACCTGTACCTGCCATTTCAGTAGTGGGGCAATCACCCGCGACCAAACATCGCGTGCGGGATGTGGGGGTACTACAGCGACTGCGCCTCGCATCGATGAGGATATCGTAATTCGCTCGATATCTGAGCTCGGCAATTAGCAAGCATGTGCTCGGCTAGATAGGGTGCTACCTAGGTAGATGTACTTGTTACACGCAGTCAGTTGCTTGCACAAATGACACCAACAATGGAGGCCGGCCTCCCTCATACTGATGCCTTTGTCAGTCTTGCTCTCCTCGATGGCGGCAGCTTTTTAGGAGATCTCAGCCGCCTGCATGCTGGTGAGAGCGGCACATTTCGCATGTACAACTGGGCGTTTTACATCTCGCACCAGGGAAGACACATACTTTGGGATCTTGGGTTGGATGAGGTGCGTGGGCCAATATCGGGTTTGGCTACCTCAATCTTCTTCTAACTAGTTTCTTGAAGGACCGAAGTTGTTATACCCCTTGGGTTAACAAGTTCATGTTGGATATCGTCAATCACGTCGGACCAAGGAGAACTATCGTTCAGCAGTTGGCGCAAAGAGGCGTGGCTGCGGAAGATGTCGATACTGTCTTGTTCAGGTATGGATACAAGGGTGGCGTGAATGAAGTTCGCTGAGCAGCCTGCAGCCACGCTCATTGGGATCATTCGAGGCCTATCAGCGATTTATTTCCAAATGCGATAGCGTATTTTGGTCCCGGCACGAGAGCAGCATGTCAGCCAGGGCATATGAGAGATCAAAACCTACAGTGGGACGGCCGCTTCTTTGATCCGGAGAATTCGACAGAAAAATGGGATGAGCTACATGGCGTGTGGAAGCCCTTTGGCCCGTTCGAAAGAGCACTGGACTACTTTGGAGACGGCAGTTTCTGGATCCTCGATGCACCTGGCCATATGCCTGGTAACTTGGCTGCTGCAGCAAGACTGCAAGATGGCGAGTGGGTAATACTTGGCAGCGATTGTATGTTGTCCCTTGGAATTTTTATTGGCGCGCGCTAATCTTATGCTAGGCTGTCATTCGCGGTACGTTGAATTGATTGCACCAGGCGTTTGCTGACGTGCATGGTGTATACGATCGGGCGTTTACTGACCGGTCAGGGATTTGCTGGACGGCACGCGAACAATCGCGGAGTTCCAAGGTCCAGGGGCAGTGAGCATGTCACTGCATACAGACCTTTCTGCAGCGAAAGAAACAATCGCTAAGATAGGACTGCTTGAAACCAAGTTTGGTGCTCATACAGCGCTCGCACACGATGCTAGCTGGCTGAAGAAGGGCACGGACCAGGTGCTCATGTCACTGCTGGACGACGAGATGCGAGTTGCAGCCCAGGAAAAGATACCGTATGATGAGATACCGTAGATGGAGTTTGAGACACGAACCAGATTTAGTAACCGAATATTGGGGGCCTGATGATCAGTAAACGCGTCGGTGGGCTCGCTACGCGTTTTTTTCATGGCGCGATTGCTGTCCGCAGGTTGGACGCACGAATGTGGGATGCGTCAACGTTGTCTTGCTAGATGTCGGTAAAGCAACAAGCCAGACGTGAATTGTTTCGAGGTCGCTTAGAGAAGTAAATGCAGACGTCCATTTTGCTGGGCGATGCTCGCGCATAGTCTATTCCAAGGTTGTGAGTTGGCTGTCTCACCCCAGGTGCCTAGCCATCACGCTAAAGACGCGCCTCCCTGAACACCAACATCATGACGTCTCGCGTCGCAGGGTGCTGTAGCGTCCACACTACAGACAACGCCCCGCCAGCCTTACAAGAAATACCGCAACCTAGGAGCCTAAAGCGCATGGTAGGCAATGGCAACGGAGGAGATGAAAGAGATGTTCAATAGAGAATACGTGGTGACGGCAGTGGCCATGGCTCAAGCACGCAACGCCATCTTGTCACACCCTGAAGTCCATCTCCAACACCGCAAGCCTCTGACGATACGGGATCGATGCTTCCACGGCCGCAATTTACAAACATGCGCCTTTCCAACACACGCTAAAGATATCCCACCACCAAGCGCCACAGGATCGCCTAGTGCTGATTTACTCCACTCAAGTGCCAAGATACCACGATCGGGGGGCCTGGATCAGCACAACCTCATATACCTGGGTACTTCGATCCTCCACACCTAGCAGACCTTACACTTTAGCCTTCACAATGGCCCTTCGTGACCTACCATGGGTGACGATACTCTTCTCTGGCATCATTGCGGCGCTCGCATATGGCGTAATGAGACTGATCCAAGTTCGGCGTTTCTATAAAGATGTCGTACGTTGGCAGCATCCGGCACAGGCTATAATCAAGACAGCACTGACAGTAGATCAGCCCAAACCGCCTCATAGCTTCTTCTTCGGCCATTTGAAACTGCTCGGCGAGACCTTCAAATCGCTACCCAGTGATGTACATTATCAGGCAGCGGTGGTTACGATCGCCAGGAAGTACAACATGCCAGGTGTCTTCTACCTCGATTTGTGGCCTGTCTCATTTCAGCAAGTTGTGGTGACAGATCCGGATGTTGCACTTGACATGACAGTCATCCGGAACCACCCCAAACACGAAATGGAGGCAACTATGGTCGACCCCTTGATCGGAAGCGGCAACATCGTCACAACGAACGGCCCACAATGGAAGTATCTCCATAAAATGTTGAGTCCTGCTTTCGCCACTTCGCACATCACCAAGATGAGGCCGATGGTTGCTGACGAGGTTATGAAATTTCGGTCGATTCTTTCCGAGAAAGCTGAATCGGGGGAGGTTTTCAGGTTAGAGGACCATACCCTGTGCATGACGTTTGATGTCATATCGACTATGACCTTTGGCCGATCCCTTGACGCGCAGACCAAAGGTAGCCCTGCTCTGCAGCACTTTGAAAAGATGTGCCGTGCTTTTATGATCACGCGAGAGTCTCATAACTACATCCGCAACTTCTTCGTCAATCGGACGGTTTTCGCCGAACGCGCAAAATTTGATGCTATTGTGGAAGGGCTCATCAAAGAGAGATTCGAGATAGTCAAACGTAAGAAATCCAATGGAGTCCCTGCATACTTGAACTTCGTGCGGCTAACACATAGCTGCAGGCGACAAGCTCGATCTCTCGGAGAAGCGAGGACTAGGGATCATGGACCTCATCTTGCGAGACTATATTGCAGAGCGACAGGGTGACGTAAAGGAGCTCGACCCCCAATTCACCAAAGATGCTCTCACACAAGTAAAGACTCTTTTGATCGCTGGACTTGGAACTACGTCGGATACCATCTGTTTCGGAGCTATGCTGCTTAGCGTTCACCCTGAAGTGGTACAAAGGATGCGCGAAGAGCACGACCGTGTTTTCACCCCTGGTATCGAAGCGACGTACGAGATGCTGAAGAGGGAGCCGTATAAGCTGAATGAGCTCACCTATACGAACAACGTCATCAAGGAAGTCCTGAGGTTCTATCCGATAGGAAATACCGCACGCAAGGGCATCGATACTCTCACGTATCAGGGTCGCGAATGGCCGACCAAAGATCGCATGATCTGCCCCGTCCAACTGGCTATGCATATGGATCCAGCGATATTCCCAGGCAAGTGACATCTATCGATCCTTCTTTGTAACACACATCCGGTGGCTAATGCTTCGTCCAGATCCGCTCAAGTTCGACCCAGATCGGTTTACACGCGAAGACCATCCGCGGCACGCCTGGCGTCCGTTCGAGAGAGGACCGCGTGCGTGTCTGGGCCAACCGCTGGCTATGGACGAGTTTGTGATCGTATTCCTGCTGACAATACGCGATTTCGACTTTACTTGCGCGGATCTGAAACCCAACAAGACGCCTCGAGCAGAGTGGAATAATCTGGATCTGACATTCGGTGATCGCGCCTACCAGGAATTTGTTTTCGAGGCCAAACCACGAGATGGCATGCCGATGACCGTTAGGAAGTCCAACTGGCCACAGTAAGCGCGGCAACGGCTGCCAGTTCGGGTCAATAGACGACATCAGTGGCGGTCGCTAGTATGGACCATCCCAGGGCTCCTGCTCCGCAACGCATGTGTGTATGTATTGACTCGGGAGGGGCGGATGGCGGATTGGGGTCGACGTGTCATGGGAAATTAGGAAATGTGCCATGGCTGTCATACGGTCAAGTCTTGTTGCCTGATGCACGTTGACAAACTGCCGCGCGACACTGACGGAACCTGGGGTAGGTAACTTCCAAGGTTGGAAGCATGGCTGTTGAGGCATAAGCAAATACCATCAAGGTTCCATCCCGTCTTCCGTCAGCCCACATTGGCGCAGCCCTTGCGGATGCTCGGCTGATGCTTATGCGAGACCATCCTGCAATTCCAGTATTTCACCGACGTCTTGTACGTGTAGCTGCCGTGCCTTAAACTTACCGCTTCTCGGGTGTGATGCTTACAGTCGTAGATTTACATTCAGCCTGAATGCATAGCCACGCGCAGCCAATCGGAGGGCGGGGAGATCCACATAGCGCGAACCCCTCACAGATTTTGCAAGTACCATGGGGCTCCGCATGCGGCTCGGGTACACTCTTGGCTGCCGTATGCCTCTGGGCCAAGCATCGGGAGTGGCTTCGGACACAAGACTGGCTCGGCGCTCGGAAATAAGTGGACTTGCGACCGCTGCTCAACCGCGTGGCCGACGAGACCATGACGTACAGGAATCGTGGGCCATGGTGTTTACCAACCGCGTGCTGACGCAGGGTCGGTGACTACGGCTATTTACTGTGCTATAAGACATGGAGTGAGGACGACGACGAGCTGCATCCGGACCATCCGAACCAAACCAGACAACCGGCGTCATGTTTACCTCGACGCGTGCGCTGCAAGTGTTGGCCTTCGCTGCGACAGGAGCGTATGCTCAATACGTATTCCCGGACTGCAGCAGTGGACGTTTGAGCAATGAGACCATTTGCGATCCTTCGGCATGTACGTTCATCTCCACTCACACGACATTTTGGCCATACTAACGCTTTCCAGCTCCGTTAGCTCGTGCGAGAAACCTCGTGTCTCTCTACACTCTCGAGGAGAAGATCAATGCTACAAGCAGTGGCTCACCAGGCGTTGCTCGTCTCGGCATACCACCTTACCAGTGGTGGAACGAGGGCCTTCACGGCATTGCTGGCCCTTACACCAACTTCAGCGATGAGGGGGAGTTTAGCTACTCCACCTCGTTCCCCCAGCCCATCTTGATGGGTGCGGCTTTCGACGATGAACTCATCACCGAAGTTGCAAAGGTCATTTCCACCGAAGCGCGTGCTTTCAACAACGCGAACAGGACTGGTCTTGACTTCTGGACACCCAACATCAACCCGTTCCGTGACCCTCGCTGGGGACGCGGACAGGAGACACCCGGTGAAGACTCCTACCATCTGTCATCTTACGTCCAGGCCTTGATCCACGGTCTTCAGGGTGACGCGTCTGACCCGTACAAGCGTGTCGTCGCAACTTGCAAGCACTTCGCAGGTTATGACGTTGAAGACTGGAACGGAAACCTTCGCTACCAGAACGACGTGGAGATCTCTCAGCAGGATATGGTTGAGTACTATCTCGTTCCATTCCAGGCCTGTGTCCAGGCGAACGTCGGTGCTTTCATGTGCAGCTACAATGCGGTCAATGGTGCCCCACCATGTGCCGATCCTTACCTGCTGCAGACCATTCTGCGTGAGCACTGGGGCTGGACAAACGAAGAGCAATGGGTCACATCCGACTGTGATGCTGTTCAGAACGTCTACCTCCCGCACCAATGGTCATCATCTCGTGGAGGCGCTGCTTACGACTCCCTGAAGGCCGGTACCGATCTTACGTGCGGTACTTACATGCAGGAGCACCTTCCCGCTGCCGTTCAGCAAGGTCTGCTCGACGAAGCTGTTCTTGACCAGGCCCTTGTCCGCCAATACTCCTCGCTCGTCCGTCTTGGATACTTCGACTCTGCCGACGACCAGCCCTACCGTCAGCTCGGCTTTGACGCGGTTGCCACCAACGCTTCGCAGGCACTCGCACGCAGGGCCGCAGCCGAAGGTATCGTTCTGCTGAAGAACGATGGTACGCTGCCACTCTCTGTCGATTCATCTATGTCAATCGGACTTTTCGGTGACTGGGCGAACGCAACCGATCAGCTCCTCGGTAACTACGCCGGTGTTGCTACATACCTTCACTCTCCTCTGTACGCTCTTGAGCAGCTCAACATTACCATTAACTATGCTGGCGGAAACCCTGGTGGCCAGGGCGACCCAACGACCAACCGTTGGTCCAACCTTTACGGCGCATACTCTACCAGCGATGTCCTTATGTACGTTGGTGGTATTGACAACAGCGTTGAGGCGGAAGACGACGACCGCACTTATCTCACATGGACCGGAGCCCAACTTGATGTTATCAGCCTGCTCGCCGACACCGGAAAGCCAGTCATCGTCGTGGTCACTGGAGGTGGACAGATTGACAACACTCCTCTCGTCAACAACCCCAACATCTCTGCCATCCTCTGGGCCGGATACCCTGGTCAGGATGGAGGTTCCGCCATCATCGACATTGTCACCGGAAAGACTGCTCCCGCTGGACGTCTACCTACGACTCAGTACCCCTCCAACTATATTGCCCAGGTCTCCATGATGGACATGAACATGCGCCCTGGTGAGAACAACCCTGGTCGCACTTACAAGTGGTACAACGGTTCCGCCGTCTACGAGTTCGGTCACGGTCTGCACTACACCAACTTCTCCGCTGAAGTCACTAGCGAGCTTCAACAGAGCTACGCCATCTCTGCCCTCACGCAGAACTGCAACAGCACTGGAGGTTTCCTCGAGCGTTGCCCCTTCGTATCCGTCGATGTTGAGGTCTCCAACGATGGCGATGTTAGCTCTGACTACGTTACTCTTGGCTACATTGCTGGGGAGTTCGGTCCTGCGCCCCACCCCAAGAAGTCGCTCGTCTCTTACAAGCGTCTTCACAACATTGCTGGAGGCTCATCCGCCACTGCCACTCTCAACCTTACTCTCGCATCTCTTGCCAGGGTCGACGAGATGGGCAACAAGGTCCTGTACCCAGGTGACTACACCATGATGATCGACAACCACCCGCTTGCGAGCGTCAACTTTACCTTGACTGGAGAGCATGCGATGCTAGACATGTGGCCCCAGCGCCCTAACCAGACCGCTCAGGGCGTCGAGTACGTTGGTGACTACTGGTACGGAGGTTACGGCAGCGACTATGGCGCTGAGCCTGCGGAGTTCCAGAGCACCATGTAAATGGACTTTCGTATACTATGCATATGAAATGTATATAGCAATCTAACAAGTGATTGCAATTCTTACTGAAACCCTTGCAACACGTGAATCTACTTCCTTCTTCATCTTTACCTTCACCTGCGCTCGGACCACAATATTTGTTTGCTACGATGAGAGGCTCTTACCACCTTTTGTCATCCGCTCCTTCCCACACGTTTTCCCAGCCCCGATACTGAACGGCCGATCAAGACAGCGATGACGCTTTGCGACGAATGCGACAACGAGAGCAAACTGCGTTGCAGTGGTTGCAGCTCAAGCTGGTACTGTTCCAAAGAGTGCCAGAAGAAGGCGTGGCCTCTTCACAAGATTCTCTGCAAATCCGTCAAGGACTTCCAAGACCGCCCCGAGGCCGAAGGACCTGGCGAGAAGTACACTCGCGCTATCTATTTCCATCCCGACGAGGGCGCACCACGATTCGTTTGGCTCAAGACCGTGACCAAAGATGGAGAGTACGGACACCCTTGCCTCACAGCTTGCCCCGGTGCGCTAGCCGCCAACAACGAGAAGGAAACAGAGTCTGCAGAAGAGATTGGTATGACAGATATGAAGATCCGACATAATCACGCGCTCGCCCGTCGTCTCCCGTACAACTTGTTTTTGTCCTACCGCGAGAACTTTCTCCACGATGGATCGACGCACAACATGGCCATCGACAAGATCATCGACTCCCATTCTCCTCACCTACACGCCTGGCGGGGTCCGATGATTGCGTATGGGACTGATGCCTTCGACGACGTTCCTTTCAGTCAAGACCCGTCTTACAGCCAAGATCTCGGTCCTTCCGACCTTCGTATTATCGCGCACAAGCTCAACACTTACTACTTCAAGTACGCTATTGGTCCGACAATTGAGGATATTAAAGAAGAGTTGAGTAGCGTGGTCGGCGTACGCATCAACTGCGATGGTGATGTCGAAGTTGAAGGCCGCCCTCGCTATGAGCCTGTGGAACTTTCGGCCTACCGTTCGTTCTTCCACGCAGCCACCGATGTCTCAAAGCACATTGAACAACCCTTTACTGTTCAGCGCATTCCTGGAAGTGTCGTCAAATGGAAACAGCGACCAGAGACTCCGTCGGGCAACACGTCTTGGGTCAATGTTGCTGGTACATTCCTTAATATTGGCTGCAAGCCCGAGCGTGCAAACATCGCCTTCAACTGGGGCCTCGCGCCACCAGAATGGCAGAATGACGTTGGTTCTGTTGTCGTCATGCGCAAAGACAAGAGACCTCTTCTTCCTATACATGTCTTCGCCCTCGCCGACTATCATCAGCATCGTCTTATGGATGTCTTCGAGTCGGAGGGGGAGAGTGTGCATTCAGATGAGGAGCCTGAGCTGAAGCGCGACAAGGCGTGGATCATGGAGCAAATCACCAAGGATAAGTTCGAGGAGTACTACATGACTTGGAAGTCGGGAATTTCAGAGGAGGTGCCCCGCATCTCGCCTTACGACTTCTAGTACTGCTGTGAGCTCGGCGTCAGGCAACGTGGGCTTTGTCTTCTCGTTCAGAGAATTATCATGTCGAAGTTGGCGTCCATATTTCGGCTTGTATTACCTGAAGCAGACGACGCGTGCACAGTTTCCAGGGGTGTTAGCAATGGTTTAGAGAAAGGTCGTTACCTAGCTAGTTGTTAGTAAAGCTCGACCGATATAGCATGAATCCCCTCAGATCACACTCTCGTTACGTATGCTTGGTGATGTAATCTCTTCCTTCATTATCGTCTAATATGCCTTGTTCGACCTAGCCTACAATTTGCTCTTGAACCCGCCTACATCCTTAACAATCATAACCGACATCGGCTCCCTAAGTAGGTCCTCCCCGTTGACCGCCGCTTGTAGCTTCTTCAATCCCGCGCTCTTGGCATGGAACATCAGAGCATCTTTGTCCGCATATCTGATGACTATCAGTTTTGAACTTGCCCAAGACTTCGCGGCATGACATACGTTTCAAAGATGACAAAGCTCGGCGCGTCGCCCTTGGTTTCGCGCTGTAGGTGATACCGGGTGGTGCCGGGTTCGGTGGCTTTTACTTCTTGGGCGGCAATGTTGAGCAGTTCTTCCACCTGCAGGGTGTTAGTGGTTTGAACACTTCTGGGTGCGAATTTCGCGCGTACCCTGTCTTGGTTGCCAGGCTTGGGCTTAAGGATGGCGATGATTTCGTAACCTCTAGACATGATGACGTAATGTTCGACGCGCAATTGTTGGCTTGGGAGAATGCAAATGTCTGAGCGCGCAAAAGAGCTATAGTATGCAGGAGTATTAAGAGATACGGGATATTCAGATAACGCAGCCAAGCCACAGGTCGCATCGTTGAGCTCGTCGCCGTCAGCTTACTTTCTCCGCTTTCTCAAAGTAGCGCCGAACCGAAAGATGCCGAGGCACGATTCAGGAGGCATCCACGCGTCGCAGCACATACTGCGCGTTAACTTTACTACCCGTCACATCACGGTCGCAATGTATAGCGGTTTTGTGACGAGAGTTGCCGCTTGGCAATACGGCTGCATACTCCACACGCGCCTCTGCCGATGCAGTTCGCTTGCAAGCATCGAGGGGTCACGAGGTGCGGGGCAGACGCGCACCCAGTCCGTGCCGCATCATTCACTCTAATACCTAGGTACTTATGATTCTAGTCATCACCATTTTCAGATACATTGACAATCATATTATCCTTGTATACGTCAGCATAGTATTCAGATAAGCTCTGGGAACTTGTACGTGCTTTCATATGGCAACGCTTAGCGCGATCTATTCTTCCAAGGTTGTTGTCGGTGCCAGGGTCTTGTTCTGCGAATTACATCCGATTGACCAAGGTCACCAGGAGCGATAACAGTTCGATAGATGGATCAGTCTGAAACACCGAAACCGACAATAGACATGAGCATGACAGATTTATCACTTGAATCGTTGTCGTCCGAGAAAGAGAGACTTTTAGCAAGGCTCGATCAGCTCGCAGACGAAATGTCCAAGGAACGGGCCGCACAGCTTGAAGATCCCCAAGCCGAAAGGGCCGAGTCTGGAGATGAAATTGTAGTGACAACGTCAGTCGGTGAAGGTCATGTTGACGTTTGTCCGGCTGCTGGACGGCGGTCGGACTTCACCATGAGCTGGGATGCGTGGGGGGTGTGCGTTCGATCGGGCTGTCCAGCATGTATCCTACGCCGCAAGATCGTACTGGACTCTGGGTACACAATGTCTCAAGACTCTCAGGACTTGCCCGCCCTCGTTCTTTATGATCACGACCTTCTATTCGACAGCTTTGAGTTTGATAAGAAGCTTTTCGAATGGGTCGTCGAAAAAAGCGACCTGGTCGAGGAGTCTGAGATATATGACAGACAAGTGAAGTTCGGTGGCACGGGGACTTACGGGCCAGATGTTGGGCGAATGCTACAACCATGTGATCCGAGTTTCGGGGCGAATCTACCCATGGCATTAGACTGGATCAACAAATGCGACAATGAGCATGCTTGCAGAACCGATAAGCTCCCACCTTTGCCGAAGAGGCTACTGGATCTCCGCGATGGAAGAGTACGGCTTGCTCGAACAGAGGGGAAGCGTGGACACTACGCTTGTCTCAGTCACCGATGGGGCTCAACCCTGATGTTACAGACAAACGCGGTAACAATGAAGAAGTTTGAACAGGATGTTCCGTGGCTAACCATACCACAAACTTTCCAAGACGCGATTACATTTACACGTGGGCTTGGACTCGATTACCTATGGATCGATTGCGTGTGTATAATCCAAGACGATGCAGTGGACTGGCAGAAGCAATCCGGTGCGATGGCTGAGATCTACAGCAACTCCTATGTTACCTTGGCAGCAGCTGTGGCTGAGGACTCTAACTCTAGACTCCTGTCTCACGGCGATCGGAGGTGTAATTTTGAGAAAATGCCTGTCGAACTTACGGTAAATGGAGTCGAAATTCCTGTATTTGGCAGACAAGCTTTAGAGCACGGTTCTTTTCCGTTGCTAAAGCGCGGCTGGGTTCATCAGGAACGCCTTCTTTCGCCTCGCATCATCTACTTTACCAGCGAGGAGCTGCTTTGGGAGTGCGTCGAGAAAAGAGATTGCGAATGTGAAGGCCATCATGGTTGGGATCCCCGAGCTAAGATACCTAGAGAGTCCGCAGCCGATGGACCCAACGATGAGGCCAGCGATGAGGCCAGCGATGAGACCAGCGATGAGACCAGCGATGAGACCAGCATTGGTTCCAGCGATCCCTTCTCTGACATAATGGACCCCAAAGACCCCCACGAGATGTGGCGTGTTATCGTGACCGACTACTCCACACTGGACCTTACCTTCCCAAAAGACTGCTTACCAGCCTTGTCTGGAATCGCTCAAGTTTTCGGCAAAACAATGGATGACGATTATGTAGCCGGCTTGTGGAAGAAATTCCTCATATCAGATCTGCTCTGGTTCAGGAGTCTAGAAGAAGCAGAAATGATCGCAGAACACTGGAGAGCGCCATCCTGGTCATGGGCGTCTACACAATCGGTAGACGAGGTTCAATTTCATGAGGTCGAACGGCCGCTTGCAGAGCTTGTCGAAGCGGTTGTCGAACCAGCGGGCAGGGACCCTTACGGGGAGCTGACCTCTGCATATATCCGGATCAAAGCGAAAGGAGTTCGCGCAAACATCCAGCGTGACCCAACCTCGCCGACAGGATATACTGTAACTTTCCGTGCGGGTGACGACGCCCCCCTTCGCTTGAATCATCATGTTTGTCCACTGTTCAGCTTACGAACAACCAAGATCAAAGCGGAGGCTCTACAGCAAGTTATCATTGTCCCAATTGGAAGGAAGATCACATCCTATGGAGTAGCGATGCATTCAATACCTGAACATGGACTCAAGATTACATATACATATCCAGATGAGGCGCTATCATGTCTCCTAATTTCCAAGGACAAGACCGCTGGAGAGCGATGGCAGCGGATTGGGCTACTGCACCTTGGAAAATTTCCATTCCGGAACAAGGAGGATTGTACCGCTACTGAGGTATACATGCCGCGCGTATATTTAAAGCTGAAGAGGCAGTATGGCTTGTCAGACAAGGAGATTCAGTCGAGATACGAAGAAGGATTTGAAGCTCAAGAGGCCATTTTTCGAGCTTTCGATGACGAGCCTATGCAAGAATACACCCTTTGGTAGCTATCCACCTTCGCAGTCGTCACCGAGTTTTACCCTAGCTCCATGAACAGTATGCTTTACCAAGAAGAGCGTGACTTTGGGCCTCGCAAGACGTTCCATCATAGATATGGGCAGGGCCTTCTCCATCATATCAATCCAGCGTTTTCATGCGTCGTCACCACTGCCAGTGCTTTCCGGCTCGATGACTGCTCTAGCCCCAAGATCATACCTATCACCTTCGCGCAGAAAGTAAAACCTCGCATTGGACGGCGGCAGGGGCCTCTCCCAGCTTCCTTCTCTCGACCAGAAACCACCATCGTATACCAACGCATACGTGCTGCCGATGACTTCCATCTCGTTTTTGTTGACCACCAGCGCGGTGTCTTCGTCGATTGCCAATCCTAGCAGCTCCGGGTAGGCGTTCAGGATCTCGAACATGTCGAAGTGCCTGTTGCGTACAAGAACGTGCTGATCGATGGCCGAGTTCTTCAAGTATCCAAAGCCGACAGTATGATCGCCTGCAAACCACGTTAGCTTTTTTTCTTCTGTGACATGTATCCGAGAGACTCACCTATCATGATGGTGTTGTTCGCGGTGTCACCACGAGCAAGGAAACTGCCAATGATACTCGCGCCAGCACTCGATCCTGAGATAACACCTCCAGCATCGAGGACGTCCTGGAACGCTGCTTCGGTTTTGGTGCCAGCGTATGCATCCACGAGCCTCCATTGTCTACCTCCACCGAAGAAGATGCCCTTCGCACTCAACAACGGTGCAATGAACTCATCGGTATCGGCAACCGCGGGATCGTATGTATGCAAAACCGTCACGTTGTTGGCACCATACTTTCGAAAGGCCACTGCGGTCGTGAAGTTCTGGTCGTATGTTTCCTCGCCGCCTGCCGTAGGTACCACAACAATCGGAGCATTGGGGCCGCCAGCAAGGGTAATGATGCGCTGGTAGATGCTTTCGCTTTGCAGATTTCCTCCAACGATTACAAGGTGGCCGTTTTCTGGACCGACGTAAGTCGTGTTAGTGCCATCCGTTCCGTAGATGGGAGTCGCGATGGCCGTAACCGCAAGAGCGGCAGTATAGAAGAAAGTGGTAAGCCGCATGATGAATACGTTGATACCCGACGGAATGGATAGCACTCAACGCGAAAGCTTACTACATATACCGTACACTGTCAGTGACGGCATCTTATCACATAGTTGATGCTGGGCATCGCATCATCGTGGGTCTTGATCCAATTGGGTGGAGATCGACAGCACCTGCCTGAAAGGTATTAAAACCTCAACGGCAACCCCACTCATCCATTTCCCGGGGCATTGGCACGGAGATGCGCGGCGCAAGATGGAATAGTTTCGCACGGAATTAGTGATTTGATGATGGAACTTGGGTACGAGCTGGTGAGAGGAGTGAAAACACGCGGGGCGCTAAGCGAGGTGATGATGTCACGCGTTCGGTACCTTCGATTCCTGAATATAATAGATTACTGCTACTATTTCTTTTAAGACAATCCATCATCTATTCCAAGTTAGGCGAAATTGGCATCCGTTCACCATTCGGTGTAGCTGGGCTTACGAGGCCAAATCATGAGTGTTAAGCTGTCCCACATTTTGCCAAGCGATATACAGCCTTCTGGGTGAAGAAATTCTTCCTGATATCGCAAGCTTTGTTTATATCTCTTCGCTTTCTTCAATATCGATTCTTGATTTTTGAACACCTGAGACTGGTCTGGTAACATTCTGATGACATCATCCGCGTGGTAGACGAGCTCCACTGGATGACCCTTGCCGTTGATGTAGACAGCCGGACAGCGCCCATGCTTTCTGTAGTCTTTGTCCTCGAAGACTTGCGACAGAACGACGAATACATTCAGTCTCAGCTGTTTGAGTGTGAATGAGGACTGGGTGTTGCTGCTGACAACGTCGCATGATGAGCGCAACCGAACAGTTATGACCATGGAAGGGCGCGATTGATACGTGGCTCGAAGCAGCTCGATTATGTTGATGCGAACATCATCCATATCTTGATCCTCTGGCCGAACACTAGTTTCAAGCAAAAGCTGGAAGTTTCTCGCCAAGAGATCGACGTCGCTGGCGAAACCGTGTGGCCAGAGTTGGGCTTCATTATCTGAGTCGGCTCTTACCATACGCAACCTCTCTATATATGAGAATCCGCCGAAATTGGGTCGGAGACCTTCTGAAGCGAGCATGAAGACGAACGAAGTGGTTCTATACGCATGATATAGGGCGTCTGACCGTACCTTGCGATTGACACGGAACACAGGGGACTTCCACGGCGGCAGTATCGTAGAGAGCGGGCTAGCGAAGAGCTTTACGGTAGGCTGGACTGCATATGCAATGATAGCATGATAAACGGATGCAGGTAAAGCTGAGAGCTCCGGTTTCCGCGGAATTTGGCTCATAGTGACTAATTTCCCTTCATCTGAGCATGAGAAAGTAGATTGCACGTTCGCTTCGGGGGTAGTGCTTGCGAAGGTAACTGTGCCCATGGTCCCTTCAACCCTCAAGATCACCGATGCAAGCAGATTTGAATACCGTCTGAGGTTTAGCTGGTCTTCCTGAGCGATGGATCTGAAAGCGTTGTTGAATATGGCGGGCGCATCGTTATAACTCGGAGTCTCGATGGAGACTTGCAGCATTGCTCCAGACTCGGTCCAAAGCAATCGTAACAGCGGCAGCAAGTCGAGAGCGACTACCCAAGTGGGGCCGTGATCTTCCTCCAGCTCGGAAGACAAAGCGGTGTAATCGATGGTGACATGTCTCAGGAATTGCGCCCGAGGACCTAGTTGTTCGGACCATCTCTTGAAATAAGCCTGTTCGTACCAGGATGACACGAAGAAGTGGTTCCGTTGATATAGAACGCTGGCAGCTTCCCAGTAGACTTGGCGACAGCTGAAAAGTAGCCCAAAATTCAGCGCCGCTTCTGATTCGACACCTCCCCAACGTGCGCCCGTGTCCCATACGAAGAGTTGTTCATCCAAGACATACAGTAGGTCGTATATCTGATTTCGGATCTCTGAGGGGAGCGAGATGAAAGAACGTGCGCTTGCGTCCGCCGGCAATGAGTACGTCTCTAGGATTGCCCTAGCCCTGTCTTTCTTGTTGGATATTGCGGTGGTTGATTGCTTGGCTCTGTCATGTGCTGACAGGAGACTTGATATGGCCGTATGCTGTTGAAGGCCAAAATTTCCGTTGGGGTCGTTCGAGCCGAGACGTGTCTCCATGGCAGAACTGATGAAACGTAAGAGACAATCGAGTGTAAAGTGCATAGGAAAGTACGAAGAGTAGAAGACAAACAGTAGTAATCCAGCGGAGAAATAGTAAGTAGAAGTCACGCGCTTTGCGCTTTACCTACCTAGGTACACAGGCGGCGACTTACCGCATGCGGCCTCGTACGCAAATTCGCTGCTCTTACGTCGGGAAGTGGGCCCTCGTCAAGGCTCCCATTTACTCACCACGCAGCTCTCAGACCTTCACCCCATAGCGCGATCCTCAGATCATCCCACACCCTGATCAAGCTACCCGGAACTCGATTTTCGTCATCAGTCATCTCCTTACCCTCCCAAGTCTTTCCGCCCACAGGCACTAAATGCTTGAGCCACCTAGCGTAATGCTTACCGCGCTCCTCTGCTTTTGTTGGGTTGCTCATATCGTGGGTGGCGCCGTGAAACCTCGGCCCTCGGGGCTTGTTTGGATACGTGATCTCTACGGCGATGCCGCAGCCGTTGATGTAGACGTTTGGACAAGTCCATCTCAACCTGCCGGGCTGGGCTTCCAGTACGTGAGACAGGATAATGAAAGCGTTAAGCTGTACATGGCGGAGGGTGAAGGCGCTTTCGGAGTGCGCCGTGTGACCATCTTTCCCAGGGCAAGTGAGTACGCATTTGATGGTGGCATCAAAAGGTTCGTCCCATGTTGTCGTTTTGAGTAAGTCGATGATGCTGATCCGTAAGCTCTCTAATGACGTTCTCTCGCAGAGATCGAATCGAAACTCAAATTGGACAGCCTTCATCCACCGCAGAACTGTTCGTGCGTCTTTCGTAGCCGTTGTTTGAGCCGCCTTCGCCTGATTGTCATTACGTCGTTGCCTAGCTTCGCGAGCCAGGCGCCAAGACATCATCTTTCTATCGATCACTCTTTCGGAAAACGTCACCGACAAAAGTTTGCGTTGTCCGGCGGCTGCTCTGGCGGTAGCCCTAGCTAATCTCTTGCCAGGTCTCCGTTTTGCTTCTTCTTTGACTCTGTGGACCGCCTCTGGGGCTGTCGTGGCGGCCGTTCGAATGTCGAGCACGTCCATTCTCAGCCAAAAGAACAGGTGTGACATATCTCCATATGTTGCGCGTTTCGTGTGAATATTCGTAATAAATGTGAACGTGTTCGAAGTGTAGATACTGGGCACGATAACGCCGAGGAGTCTTGGACGCTTCTTGACCAGGTTGAGCAGGTGAAATACCGGAAATATGCTTGTCTTCATGCCGAGGACGATGACTATGCTCCCAAGTAAGCTTAGTGCGTGTTCGCAAATTGTTCCCAGGATATCTGGTGGGAGGAAGAAGAGATTGGAGGTCGATTGGATGTGTCTCTTGTGTATTGCCCAACTGTCTTCAGGAACTTTGAAGTTTATATTGGGCGCCAAACAACCAGTGATGGTGCGCCATCTGATGTTACCTTTGATCACAGACCTGTTAAAGGTGATGCACGAAAGACGGCGGCCTAAATCGCCAAGTCTACGAAGATCAAATGGATCTTGTCTCACAAGTGTGTACAACGTTCCTTCCAGTAAGTCTTGATCCGGATCTTGATCCGGAGGAGATCTCCAATTGGAGTAACCCAAACGTAGGCGAGCGTTCGTGTAGTCTGGTACCGATGGGATTGACGGCAATTGTGGACTCAACGTGAAGTCAACCCACAATATTTCTTGAGGCGAGCCAATCATGCTGCTTAGTAAAGGCAGGAGATCTATACGCTTGTGGGGGTCGTCGTGATTGGGAAGGGTCGGTACAGACAGATCAACAACGACTGCTCGCAAGAGCGGAGTCTCAGATCCAAAATACTTCAGCCAGAAACGTACAAATGGCAGGTGGTCCCTGTCCCGGAAGGGCAAAAAGTTACGCCGATTTTTGAACATGACTGTCGTCCCGTATAGGATCACACCCATGCCTTCGCGGTAGATTTGTCGGCAACACCGAAGCAGCTGTACAGACGGTATGTTACAAAAGAACACAGAATCGTTGGTTCCCATACGTGGTGATGCGTTCATTGGCCTTCCGTCATCCGTTGAAGCAGCCGTGTGCGTGACCAATATAGCATGATTAAAGTCCTCGAAGACGTATTCGTAGATCGGATTTCGCACCTCAGGGGGGAAACTTATTAGGAAGCCATGATTCTTCGAAGGTAGTTGCTTGCGAATACGTGATCTGGATGTCATCGTGACAGAGACGAAGAGACGATACCAGAAATCGATCTTGAGGAGGCATACTTGTAGTAGCAACGAGAGGGGGCTTTGTGGTATCTGAAGTTTGTCAAACAGCAATATACGTTCAGCTGGACAAGAAAAGCTTGAAGTCGTTGATTCTGGATATCTCATTGAGATATGAACAGTGTCTCTCCTTGATGAAAGGATCCCGGATACTCATGCTGATGACAGCGAATGCGAATCTAGTCATTGCGCCGGATGCCCGGGGTCCAGGAAGTGATAGACGCGGCTAATGGCTGAAAGAGCGAATGGAAAACGTAAAGCGACATGATGAGTAGCCATGACTGCGAAGTTTGCCCAAAGACGCAGAGACAAACTGGTGGTTAGCATACCGCATCATCAAGCCTCCTCGCCGCACGTCCCCCACCGCGCACCCAGCTCCAAATTCCTGCTCGCGCGACATCATCGCCCGCCGTCACCCATGTCCAAATCCATCACCACGGCCACTCCACCCTACCAAGCCACCACTTACCCGTACCGTACCGTACCTACCAACCCAACCAACCCGCCAATTGCGCACCTCTCTCACCTATCTTAGAAAGAAAACAACCACCCACTACCACCCAAGATGTCAATGTTCTTCGGTCAAAAACCCCAAATCTCTTCGGAGCAAAAGATTGCACAGGCCGAAGCGGAAATCGACATGGTTTCCGACATGTACAGTCGGTACGTTCATCATTCTTCCCTAACCTTCCCTTTCCCCCAACCCTCCCTTCCTCCCTCAATCTTTTCAAGAAACAAGCAACTTACTAACTTCCCACTGCTCCAGCCTCGTCAAATCCTGCACATCCAAATGCATAGACACATCGTACCGCGAAGCCGATCTCAACAAGGGCGAATCCGTCTGCCTCGACCGCTGCGTATCCAAGTTCTTCGAGGTCAATGTCAAGGTTAGCGAGAAGATGCAGGGTGAGGCGCAAGGAAAGCAGGGTGGTGGTGGCGGCGGCATGTTCGGTGGTGGGATGTAAAGAAGGATACTATGTGGAATGTGCGGGATACTGAGGCTGGATGATATGGATAAACCTCGCGGCTTTTGCTTCGGGCCACAATAGCTCTTGCATTTGGGAGCAGAGGCGCCATGTCGTCGGGTGACCATGGCTGTATAGGGTCATTGCATGGAAGGTGTCTCTAGTTGGAGATGCTGGAGGGTTTCTCTGCATACTCCACTCCAGCCTCTTGACGTGCGACTGTTGATGTGGTTACGGTCTCAGCAATGATATCACACGACATGAAGGACATGTACAATACAAAGTTTATGTTTTCAATTCGACCGGTCTATGTATCAGGGTATCTCCCAATGTTGCACTTTACGTGTTGGCATGTAAGTGCAGTTCGATCCAGTAACTCAGTGTCCAGTCGTGCAGTCTTTTAACCATTAGGTGATGTCCTTGCTGAATAGTGAGCAAGACATCGGGTCGGTCCATAAGCGTGTGCTTTCATAGCATCGCGAAACCGTAAACTCATGCAATCGTTGGGTATCGTACAGTCGTCGCGCCATGGTGTCTCTCTCATGTGAAAGAAGTGTCGATAAAAGGAAATGGAAGTGTACAAGAGGTCATCTGATCCAGTAAAAACCGGAAAACCCAGATCCACGCAGCAAGATCAAGTCGTAGATATGATCTTGCGTCGATCATGCAAAGAACGAGCCTTGAACAATAGCCGGGTGTGTGTGGTAGCAGAGCATACGAAGCGTCGCTCAAGGCGCGCTATTCCTCGTTAGCTGTTGGTCTGTGGGTACATCAGAAATGCCAACATACCTTCAACATGCTGTATGAAAGCCCGGCATAAATCCTCGGCGAATCTCCTCTCTCGATCGTTTGCGTTCAAATTTAGGTAGGAAACTCTTGATGTATCTCGTGGACTCAGCATCCATCGGCGTGGTGTCGAGTAGCTCGCGCAGGCGTGTGAATTCGGACGTGACGCGATCGGCATGATATTCCGCTTCAACAGCACTCTTCCTCGCTTCCATCGCGGCGATGTTGGCTTTTCGAGAACTATCGGCGGCCGAAATGATACACTGTTTATTTCGTACGGTCAGGACAAGCTCTTCTTCAGCAATGGTTTTCAATCGGAGAGCTTCATCCACGGTGTTGATTCGGAGGGCTTCACTTACCTCTGCAATCTCCACGTGACGCAGACGCTCTTGTGAGTTCTCAGGTTGCGCATCTATACGGTCGACGATGTCGTGAAGCATCTCATCTGCGTGGCTCGGCCTTCCGGACGATGGCTGCTCGGCCGGCGTGGCTCTACCGCTGGGAAATGCAGAGAACATGCCTGGCTGAAAGCTCTTCTTGTTAGAGACGTGATCAGACTCAGTCTCCAGCTTCGATTCAGTCTTTCTTGGCAGATGAACTTTCGAGAGGCTCTTGGAATCGCGCAAGACCTTAGCGAGCGAGCTTCGCGTGCTACTCATGAATCCTTGTTTGGACGCCGCCGCCTCTGGTGATTTTGGGCTTGTCTTCTCACGGTTGAACAGGTTGCGAATGCTGCGTTTGGCTTTGATCCTGCTCGTAACAGTTTCCTTATCATGGTTGTCCGGGGGTGTATCTTCTGCAGGTGACGAAGAGACTACAGGTGTGACGTGGCGGCGAAAGGGCTGACGGGCTTTAGGTATTCCACGGCCCAATGCGTTATCAATACTGATAGACCTGGCAGTCTCCGCGGTCCTTGGCTTGGGAGGAGCCTGGGTGCGGACCGTCTCGCGTGAAGGCTCGGCGTGAGGCAGTGACGAAGAACTCAATTCGGCAGCACTGGGGTTTGCGGTCGAGTCGTCCTCGACAGTAGGGTAAATCGAGCTTGGTGAGGGACTCGCATTTTCGCGTGCTGGTGCTGTCCGCCTGACTTTGCTCACGGTGAGGGAGTCGTCGGGTCCTGGTACAATCGTAGGCTCAGAGAGCTCCTCAAGCTGTTCCTGAAACAATTGTTAGTACCGTCACGCCACGCAATCGAGTTCACATACCTGATAGGCGTCCCAGGAATCAACAGGCGGGTCAGAGGAGTCTCGAAGCAACGGTACAGACCTGGGCTCAGGTGTAGGCGTCGCAGACCTATCTGAGATCGGCGATACACTGCGCTCAGTCTCTACAATTACCTCAGGTGTGTTACCGACAGTTGTCGCGTCTGGGAAGATCATAGACGGAGACGAAGGCAGCTGGGGAGAATGAGCATCAAGACTAGGCTTCCTCGCTGGCTGCATCGACCGAATGGGGCTGATCTTAACAACTGGGCTGCCATTCGCCGTAAGTTCTGCCGTGCTGTGTACTGGCGATGTAGTCGCAATACTCAAGGATGCCTTGGACGTTGTCGCCCGAGTGAGCCGACTAGCAAGAGCACCTAGAGAACGCGGCTGAGGAGTACGCTCTGGTAGTACCGCGGGGATGGCGGGTACTGCCGGGATGGAGTCGCGCTGACCGAGAATGACTGCGTCTGCATCGGCAGAGATCGTGAGGATAGGTCCGGTTCCTGAGCTTGAGCCCGACGCCGTCGAATGCCATGATAGTCGCTTTACCCTGTTGCCTTCCTTGCCATTGGAAGGGGTTTGACGGCCAGAGTTGATCCCGCTTCGCGTAGGGAGCGAGCTCCTCTTGGAACTCAGGCGAGGGGGGATGTTCTCCGGGGCGAGAATGGGCCAGTTCTCCAGCGTTGGGCTCGGCGTAAAGGCATCCACCAAGGTGCGCGCAGCCTTGGGAGGCGAGTTGGGGTCTACCACCTGCGCCACAGGCGGACTCGGCAGCGGTTTCTCGCTTTGAGGGCGACGAGGGAGGCGTGAAGTGCCCGTAGGCGTCGTCGTCGCGCGCGTTGCCGGCGACAATGCCCTCTCAGGCAGCGGACTTCTCACGCCAAACGAGGCCGGCCGTATGCTGGGTATCTTTGATTTGTTAGCGCCCGTCATGTTAGCATGTGTTGACAGCTTTGACAAGCTGTCAGGAGGTCACAGCAAAAAGGTTCGGCACGTGTCGGGGCGAGGCGGTCGCGATGCGGTGGGAAGGCGCCTGAAGTTTCTATTGTAGCTGCCAGATCTGGAGTTCTGCGCACGGACGCGTCTACTCATGGAGGAGCAGTGATGGTGAAAGAGGAAGTCCGGACACGTGCAGTGCACTCCTGCTCTTTCTGGCATCCCTGGTGAAAATCACATACCGTTCCATGATTTCGGTGTCAAATTTAACTGCTAGTCCCTGGATTTTGGCCATACTCTCTACATCACGTTGTGCAGCGTATGGAAGAGGAGAGTGGAAGTCGCGATGTGTGAGGTCATCAAAGCTCGGGCCATGTTCTGTTTGCGAAAAGGCCAGCCAGACGCGTCATGATACACATGTGCACCAACCATTGCACTGTATAGTAGACGACCAACTCGCGCAACGCTCTTTCTAGCATCATGGCGAAGACATACAAGCAAATGAAGGAGGCCTGGGTGTCCGGACACACCGGGAGCTCCGTAGCAGACGTGAACAGCGTCTCGCTCGCAATGCCTGTACCGTACACACACCCACTACTCAAGCAATGCACTCTTACTAACCGCATGCACAGCTGAGCATTCTACTTTGGTCGGTCATCCAGTCGCGCATGCGCCTCTTCACGCCGTACACGCCGCCTGCCTTCCTCGTCGACTTCCTGCTCAACTGCGGCGCCACGTTGTTCGCGACTACCATATACTCCTCCTCGCCATGGATCCTAAATCTCCTTCTGCTGCTCCCGGCAATCACGCTATACGTCTTCGAGAAACCGGTCGCGGTGAAGGACGCTCCAAGGCCACCGAAGATTGATAGGTCGGAAAAGGACACGAAGCTCGATGCGCTGCCCGTCAAGCCGTTTATAACGAACTATCGGGGCGCGATGATGGTTATAACGTGTGTTGCTATTCTGGCAGTCGACTTCCGCGTCTTTCCTCGGCGTTTTGCCAAAGTGGAGAACTGGGGTACATCGCTCATGGATATGGGTGTGGGATCTTTCGTCTTTACTGCTGGTGTAGTGTCTGTCCGGGCGTCTCTCAAAGAGGGAGCTGGCCGTCAGTCACTGTCAAGGCGCCTGACAGCATCGTTCAGACACGCGATTCCCCTTCTCGTCCTAGGCGTTATAAGGCTCATCTCTGTAAAAGGACTGGACTACGCCGAGCATGTCACGGAATATGGGGTACACTGGAACTTCTTCTTTACCCTAGGCTTCCTTCCGCCATTCGCTGCCCTCTTCCAGACAGCCTTTGACTTGGTACCTTCTTACGCCATCCTCTCGTTTACTTTGGCTGCCGTCTACGAGATCGCTTTGGACTGGACCTCCCTCGGGTCCTTCATCCTAATAGCCCCACGCACGGATCTTTTCTCTCAGAACCGAGAAGGCATATTCTCTTTCTTCGGCTATCTCGCCATTTTCCTTGCAGGCCAATCTTTGGGCGCCTCCGCACTACCTAGGCAACAGCAGATCCCAAAGGATGCGTCATTCCAGACGAAGCTTCGGCAATCCACATTCGGAAAGCTGATCATGACCTCCATGCTTTGGACAGGGTTATTCTACTTCTCAACTAGCTACTACGGTCTTCGACTCCCTGTATCGCGCCGCCTAGCCAATCTGCCCTATTTCCTCTGGGTCTCGTCGTTCAACAGCTACCAAATTACCATTTGTTACGCTATCGAAAGTATCCTCTTTCCGAACTTGTACAAAGCTACGACCAAAAGCGAGGAATCGCGGAGAAGCAGGGATGCTACCAGCACTGTTCTTTATGCTTTCAACCGCAATGGTCTTGCAGTCTTCCTTGTGGCGAATCTGCTCACGGGTTTGGTTAACATGACGTTCCCGACCTTGCACATGAGTGTTGTGCAGTCCATGGCAATACTCGTCGCATACATTGCTGCGGTCACTGCAGTTGCGGTGGGCCTAGACATGTACAATCTTACTATAAAGCTGTAGACTTGCTGTTCGTAGACTACTGCAATGCGACTACTAAGGAATTTATCCACTTCAAGCCTTCTCATGATTGAGAATCATAGAAGTACATTACTCCGTCTCGTAAACCGCCACCTGTTCGTAAATCTTCCCTCATAGATGCACCGAAGCGAGATCACTACATATCTGTCACACCTTCTCCGGGTCGTTGATACCGCCGTTGGTAATGATGTACGTCGCCTCCTTCTCCGGCATGTCTAACGCAGTCTGTCAGTAGAGGTAGCAAGAGTAGTAGCAACGAAGGATGACATACCGGGAGAGTCTTG
The DNA here is from genome assembly GCF_023758085.1 of Alternaria hordeiaustralica. NCBI lineage: Eukaryota > Fungi > Ascomycota > Dothideomycetes > Pleosporales > Pleosporaceae > Alternaria > Alternaria hordeiaustralica. The sequence continues at coordinate 15,727 of NW_026056814.1, read as the reverse complement.
GATCTTGGCAACACGCTCCTCACCCCGACCCTTACGGAGCAGAATCCTCGTAGCAGAGGCGTGAGCAAGAATGTGGCCACCGATCGGCTTGCGACCGTCTGCGCCAGCGAAGAGAGCGCTCGCACCAGGGTCACTCTGAACTTGGTTTGTCAATAGCACAGCGACATTGAACTCTGAGTGATGTTAGCAGATATCAAAGATTGGGAGTAATCTATCGCGCACCTTCAGCGACATGCGTTAACTTGGAGAGGAACTGGTTGAGCTTCTGCTGGCGCTCATTCAGTTCACCTCGACCTGTATAATCGACACGAAACAGGGCCATGATGCTGTCGATGATGAGTAGTCGGTACTCGTTGCTGACGAAGAACTCGGCGACTTTGTTGAGCAGCTCCATCTGATGCTCCGAGTTAACAGCGCGAGCATAGGTGATGTTGTCTTGGGCTATGGACGGTCAGTAGAGACGCGATAGGGATGTGAGAACGGTACCCACCAGTCTCAGGGTCGACTCCAAAGCGCTCAGCGATTTGGGCTATCCTCTCAGGCCGGAAGGTACCTTCGGTATCTGCATTGTGGTCAGCGGCGTTCGAAGAGAGCGACATCCAACGTACCGATGTATGCTACTTTGCCTTCTGCACCACCCATATCCTTCGGCAGCTGCGCAATGACGGACATGGTGTGTGACAACTGGGTCTTTCCGCAGCGGAACTCTCCGAAGACCTCACTGATGCTCATGGTTTGGAAGCCACTGTTTACCGTCAGCGGCAACCCAAAGAGAATCGACTGGGTGTGCACTCACCCTCCGAGGACTGCATCGAGTGCCTTGCTACCAGTAGAGATCTTGATGACACGCTTGCGTAGATGCCCGAGCTCATGAGCGGTCTGGAAGCCTCCACCAGAAGGCTGCGACGTATGTCAGTGATGCGCACTCAAGTGCTGGCCTACTGCAGTGACGCACCTGGCATTTGGCGATGGCGTCTTTGACTTTGTCAACCTTGATCTCACTGAAGCCCTTGATCTTGAGGAGGTTGCGACGAGTAGCCGAATGCACCGACGCGATCGTATAGTAGCCGTTTGACTTGAGCTTCGAAATGTCGACAGCGCCGATGCCGTGCGCTTGAATCGCATCGATGTCGACAATGAAGCCGTCCTTTGTGAGGTTAGTCAAGATCAGTCTTACTGTGGAAAGAGGCAGTCACTCACATCGTTATTCGAGTCGTCGCTGGCTACTGAAGAAGCACCCATAGTAACTGCTGGTGATGACTGACGCGAGATGAGATGAAAAGAAACGATACGAGCGAATTGCGAATGATGCGTTTGCGAGTGAAGGTGCGAACAATGCGAGGAAAGGACGGAGAAAATCCTGCGGAGGTGAGATCATGAAGGAAGGCATGATGGGAAGGAGCACTAGGCTCAACTCCACGTGTGTGAATGAGAGGAAGGAAGGAGCAGCCACCACCAACGCGATAGCCTTCAACCCTGAGATATAGCTGAACTTGCACCGGCTCGATCGTAGGAAGAGTCCGAATACAAAGACAGTAATGTACGTCCCTGCCTGGTATGTTCATAAACAGACATCGCGACAGATCTTAAGTTTGGGTAGTTTAGATGCTTGCGGCCGTGACTAGTGTCGGCATTGAAGTCAAAACTTGAAAATAATTGTTCATGAGATTGCATATATTCGAAATAGATGATACAATCTAGATCTATCATATGCAAGCACAAAGAAGTATAAACATGATAACAGACAGATATACCGACTCAGCTCCCGACAAACACACAGTCTCCTTCACTCTTCCCCCTCAACCCCTGGGGGCACTCTTTCCACACCAAACCACCACAGCCGCCTCCAGCTCCATAAGCGAACCTGATCTATCCAAGCAAATTCGCATCAACAACGCTTCTGCCGAAGCCGCAGTCGATCCAAATCACTTGCATACAGACAGGCCGCCGTCCAAATCGCCAAGCCGTCGTCTGTCGAAATAATGGTAGAATGGTTGAAGTAAGGGATACAATGTTCGTGGGGTATCAGTGTAAGAATCGTGAAGAACTTTTGCCGTATCCGTTGATGACTCGTGAATGCGTGAGATATGCCGATATGATGCTGAGATTGGCCAGGAAAACGATTGTGATGAAATGACAAACTAAGGGAAGGCATGGAGATGCATGCTGGGTAGGCCAGTGGTCGCCGCGATGTTACTCAATGGTGGACCTCTGGCTTAGCTCACAGTCGTCTAAGCGACAGTAGCGGTGGGGGCAGCGGCCGGGACGGGAGCAGCAGCGACAGGGGCAGCGGTAGCATCGCCGTTGACCTCAGCCTGTGTGCAGTCGCGGGAGATGTGACCGGTCTCGCCGCAGCGGTAGCAGGTCTTGCCGGCAGTGTTCAATGGGCCGCCGTTGGGAGCAGTGCAGTCGCGGGAGATGTGGCCTAGTTTGGTCAGGAATTGTAACTAGGGATGCGCTCAGTTTACTCACCAAGCTTGCCGCAGGCGTAGCACTTCATGGCTTGGGCCTGGCAGTCGCGGGCAAAGTGGTTGGGTCCACCGCACTTGTAGCAGGTGGCCGGGCGAGCGCCGCCAGCGAAACCGCCACGGAAACCTCCTCCGTAACCGCCACGAGGAGCACCAGCGCCGCGACCCATTCCAGGGTTGGGACAGTTGCGGGCAAGGTGGCCGGCGATACCGCAGCTGTAGCAACGTCCGCTGGTGCCGGCTCCGCTCAGGCGCAGAGTTGGGCAGTCAGCCTGGACGTGTCCGAGACCCTGGCAGTGATAGCACTGCTTGGCTGTTTCTCTGTCAGTCCTTCATTCTCTGGATGTATAGCCGCCTCTGTTCTCGACATGCGCCAGGACTCGGGGTGACGTACTCTCGGTGGTGCGTGGGTGCGGGCATCCGTTGGACTCGTGGCCTGGCTGCTTGCCTGTGCAAAGGTTAGTCCATAGTCGCAAGTGGTGGTTAGGTGTGGTCTTACAGTTGTAGCAGAGCCTCTCAGACGAAGAGCAGACCTCTGCGCGTTATTGTTAGTCGCATTATCTTGTGGAAGTTGCCTCGTTGCGCGAGGTCACGCGATGCAGATACCGCAGCCAGAGACGATGTTCGCGATACATGTCCCGATCATGCGACTGCAGCGCGCGCGCCGAGCAGATGCGCGGATATCGCTTACCGGCGTAGTGGCCAACGTTTCCGCACTTGAAGCACGCACGACGAGATAGAGAAGACATGATGATGTTTCTCTGCGTATATCTGGGCAGCGTATAAGTATGTAGTCGGTGGTTGTGTGAGCAGCGAGGAGGAGTGGATCGCGAATGAGGGGCGGTTGGTGGTGTGTTTGCTGCGACGTGTGCTTTGATCCTCTGGTTTGCTCGAGGGAGTGCGCGCCGAACAGCAGGATTGATAGGCGCACGTACCTGCTTCGTTTACTTCTTCAATTTCTTCACCTGCGTTCGCCAGTCAGTCGCAGATTTTTCGAGGGGCTGTTGTCGAGGGGTAAAGACTGCGGACGGAGCACGCGCCAGGGCGGAACCTCGCGCGCACCCTCGAGACGGAGGAATCCTCGGCAGGCGCGACCTACTTTCTTTCAACTTTCCAGACCTTCTTCCCGCTGCAACACTTCTTCAACCTCCTGCCAGTGGTGTATGTGGTGAGAGAATGAGGGGATCGTGGAATGTTCGGGCAACGGGCAAAATGCATCTCCCATGACGGTGGTCCCTGCTCCGTGCGCTAGCGAAATGCGCAATCTGGTTCTTCCCGAGGTCGAAAGTGCGTCCCAAACGGCCCCCAATTGCATCATGCGACGTTTCAAACGACTGCAACCTTACCCTCTTCACCCTAGACAACTTCTGTCTCCTATCCTCGTGCAGCAAAGGCGCTTTCCTCATGCCGTCGGCCCCTGACCTATCTTTTCCAATTCCTCCGCTGCTGCCGCCAGCTCGTGAACTATGTCTCTGCCCCGCTTCATGACACCATGGCTGCAGTCGCATGTCTGGAGCTAGGACACAAAGTTAGCTTCTCCACAAGTCAGTTAGTAATCACCCTTTGGGAGGTCCAGATATGTTAGAGGCGCCGAAGAGGCAAGTGGCCGATATATTCATAAGTATTCGTGTCTATGTATTATTCAATGCCAACAGTAGTGGAGCTTCTGTTGTAAGAGTGAGTGGCCATATTCCTTACTCTACTGTGCCGTTCCGAAGAGAAAGTCTCGGGGCGTTTGCATGTTGCATCGAGATTTGTAGGTCTTCTAGTCTTCAGACTCGATGACCGCAGGTGCCTTGATTGTCCTGCTCTTGAGGAAGTCAAGGCCTTCGCCACCCTGTTTTCGATTAGCATATAGTCTCATATCTCAAACAGCCTCGAGAACTTACGTAGGAGATCAATGGTGAAACTTCGACGTAGGAGTCGGAGTCCTCGCTAACGACAGTCGCACCGGCGGCTTGCACCCATTTCCTGCCCTGGGTCATGATGTCCGCCTTGCTGGTATCCGGGTCGTCTTCACCAGTTCCGCGAGCGTTCTTCAAGGGCGAGAACTCGTCCTCACGCTTCACTTCCATGCATGCAAACTTCTCGAGAGTCAGGAAGGGGAAGCAGTCAAAGACAAACTGCTCCAGCTTGATGCCATTTGGCTTCTCTGGCTTGACTGTCTCTCCGGTCTCGGTGTTGACGAAAGGAATCTTCTTGCGGGCGACGTGGTGAGGCAGCTTCTTTGCCCACTCTGGAATGCTCTCGAGAAACTTGTATGAGTAGTAGTGGTTGACAATGTTGGCAGCACGGAACTTGAGCAGGCTGGAGTCCTTGGAGTCCTTGGCCTCTGCGTCCTCGGTAGAGATTTCCGAGTATTCGACAACATCTGGCTTGCCGTTCTTCTGCAGGATGAGACCAACGGACTCCTTGGCGTTGCGCTTGCGGACGACCTTGGTAGCAATGTCCACGTTCTTCGAGGCGGAGAAACCGATGAAGACGGGGTCGGCGACCTTGACGAGGCAGTTGTCGACACAGTAAGCGTGAATGTGCTGGATGCCGCGCTTGCCCATGTCTTGTACGACGCCGGACTGGATGAGAGCTTGGTAGAGACCGCCATTGCCATCGGGTGCGACGGCGACCTAGTTATTCTTAGTATGTTGTCCTGGTCTAACAGTACCCTGGATGAGAGCGAACGTACCTTTGACTTGCTCTCCAGCAGGATCTTGCCCTCGTTCGAGATGCATGGCAGGACACCCTGCTCGAAGATGACGACGTTCTCCTTCTTCAGGCCAAAGTAGTTGTGCTTCTCGAAGAAGTCGGCGGTAGGGCCGCGAGTAGGCCCGCTGGTCATGACGTACCACGGGATGGTTACGCTCTCCTTGTTGTGCTTCTTGGCGGCCAACATCTCGGCCTTCCTGATCCTCTCACCCTGCAGCTGGAACAGGCTCTTCTTGCTAGGAAGGCCAATGTCGAAGCATCCCTTGGGCGCTGAGCTGCCCAGACGGGTGCCCTGGCCACCAGCCATGAGCACAACCGCGACCTTGTTCTCGGCGATCAGGTCTAGTCCGCTGTCGTACCATTTGTCGAGATCCTCCTGGGAGGACGAGAGGACGGAGGATGTGGCATTCTCGGGGAGGGGCTCGAGCTTGTTCTCGCTGGCTTCGGTCTCGGCGGGGTGAAGGGCTCGCTCGGTGATCTCGTTGATGTAGTCGGGGTTGAAGTTGCTCAGCTGCTCGAAGAGGGTCGCCTTCTCGGCTGTGGAGAGCTTGTCGTAGAAGGCCTAATTGCGTCTGTCAGCAGAGATGCATGTGAAGAGAATAAGTCCTGGGGCACGTCGCGGGGTTGAGCAAGCCATGCAGTGCTCACACAGTCCAGCGAGGTGCTCCCAGACTTGCAACACCAACGCCCGGGCTGCACTTACGAAAACCTGCTCTTGGCCAGCCTTCTTGTACTTGGCCTTGAGCTCGTTCAGCTGCTCCTCTGTTGGCTCCTTCGCCGGTGTGCCCTGGGGTGCGCCCCCAGTGATGTTGAGCTTCTCGAGCGCGCTGTTGACGGTATCCTTAATGGCGTCCATGGTGATGCGGGGTATTGGCGGGGTAATTCGTGCAATGCAGAAAGAGGTTGCAATTGATCTCGAAAGTGTATGCTTGGAATATACACTGAATTCGTGGAAAGGTACAGTCTTGCTGGCTCACCGCGTCCTTATGAAGATTCGACTGCAGCATAGCACTGACGCCTCGTGTTGCCCCACTCGGCGTGCGTCCCTGCTGCACATGGGTGCGATCGAGCCTCCCGAGATCGTCAGCGCCCGCGTCACTAATTTTAGACCTGTTGTGTACCCTTCGTATTTCATGAGCTGTGACTACATCGTAAAGCTAGCAGTATGGCCAGTCGCTTAATGCCATTCGTAACTACACAATCCCAACCAGAAGCCTCTAGTTGAGCAAACAACGAGCAAAATATATGCCGCTTCAGCGCAATGCTTAACACCAGGCCATCCAAAAAGCAAGCCATATGCAACTCCCGCAACGCCATGACGTCGTGTAACCATCTTACTAATGTCCGTTGACCTCCGCCTTCTCAGGCTCAGCAGGCTTGAGCGCTTTCTGCGGCGCTGGGTTCAGTATGCGAGTGGCGTCGATCAAGCCGGCGTTGGGGTTCAGCTTAAGACCAAAGCCTGGAAGGTCGAGAGTCTTGACGTCGAGATATCCCTTGGTGGGAATTGGCTCGTTGGTGAAGCTGCACAGTATTAGCACAACACTTTGCGCACGCGGAAGGGAAACTTACAGGTTGCCGAACACGGGCAACACAGACTTGCCATCCGGTGAGTTCGCGAGGTACTCTTGGAAAGGCGAGTTGGCCTGAGAAACGACGAAATGGTACGAGTATGGTCCACTGGCGTGAGGAACAACGGGAATATCGTAGGCAGCAGCCATGGCCGAGATCTTGATGAGCTCAGTCATACCGCCAACCCACATAACATCGGGTTGGAGAATGTCCAGGTTGCGGCCCTCGATGAGTTTCCTGAAGCCATATCGTGAGTACTCGTGTTCGCCAGTGGTGAACTTCATGCGGGGGTGAGCGCGCTTGATCTGCTCAAAGCCATCTGAGTCGTCAGGCGACAAGCACTCTTCCCACCAGTTCAAGTTGAGGTGCTCGGTGGCCTTGACCACTTCGATGGTGTAGGGTACGTTCAAGCTCATGTAGCAGTCGACCATGAGGGGAAAGTCTGGCCCCACGCTTTCGCGATGCTTGGTAAGGAACTCGACATTCTTCTTCAAGCCTTCGACACCCTCACCAGGGCCGTATGGTAGTGGTACCTTGGCGCCGAAAAAGCCCATTTCCTTTGCCGCCGCTGGCTCGGGACCAGTGCAGTAGAAGTTGAGCCTTTCCCGGGTCGCTCCACCGAGCATCTTGTATACGGGCTCGTTGCGGATGTGGCCGAGCAGATCCCAAATAGCAAGATCGATGACTGAGATGACGGCGACCGGAAGACCCTTGCGGCCGTAGAACATGGACGCACGGTACATTTGCTCGAACATGTGGTTTGTGTCTCTGGGATCTAGCTTGGATCAGAATGAAGACTCGTAGCGTCGCACAACTGGATACTCACCTTGGCCTATTAAGAAGCGCTCAAAGTGCTCAGCGACTAGCCAGCACGCTGGCGGCCCGCCAAAGCCAGTAGCGAAACCCTTGGTGCCGTCACTGGCCTCGAGCTCTACACAGAAAGATCCCAGAACATTGATTCCCCAGCTAGTTCTTGACTTTCGGTACTGCTCATATCCGCTCATGGGGGTGGAGATCTTGCTGTCGATGAGCCAATGTCCGCCAGCGACATTATGGTAGTCTCCGCCGCTGCCGGGGCCCTGTGTTATGAATGTTCGCACGTGTTTGATGGTCGGGAAGGAGCGCGCTGCGCCAGATTCTTCGGTGGAGGGCATGATCACGTTAGGGAGAGGAGTGTGGAATCGACAAAGCAGAAGACCACAGAGTATAGAGGAGGGGTAGATAAGTGCACGGAGGGTCAGAAATGATATTTAAACCGCGGAATAGCGGCGTGCCAGGCTTCGCGTCTGCTCAAGAGGGTCCCTCGGTCCATCTCGCTGCGATTTGCGACGATTTGCGACGACTTTGGAAGAGCCATTGATACCTGGGCTAAGAAGTGGAGCGCGAACGCGTGAATAGGCGTCGCTGTGAGGCGTTCGGCACCCAGGTCGGAATGTGGACAAGGCCGAAGCATGTGTTTTTGCTGACGAGTATTGTACCGAAAAGCCAGCGGCCCACTCGGTGCCACCAATCGAAGGATGCGGAGGGCGCGCTTGCCGGTCTATACGATTTACGATATCTGGGGTAGGGAACTAGAGCGTGCAGGCGGGGCTGCAAGAGTAGAACCCTCGGTGTAGCTCTTCCGAACCTGCACGCCCCCAATCGCATTCGCATTCATCATCATGGACGCCAGCACAACCCACCAGCAGGCGGCAAGTCCAAACGGCACTGCGAAGCTCTCCAACCACTCTCCTGGCGATGCGCAAGACTGGAGTGGTGATGAACGCTCCAGCGACGAAGAAGCCCATGACAGAAGCCAAAGCGGCACGTCGAACAAGCGGAAGCGGCCGCTTTCTGTGAGTTGTGAGACATGCAGTAAGTGTGACACAACATATTGAGGCTGTTGAGGCTCACCATGCGTAGAGCAGCGAAAAGTCAAATGCGACAGAGGCGCGCCTGCCTGTTCCTGGTGCTTGAAGAACCACTCAGCATGCGTCAGTTGCGCCATCCACTGACATCACTCCCAATACTCAATCGCATCAGGTCTACCTTCCGCGCAAGAAGCCCGGCCTGCGCGCTGGCTATGGACGGGAGCTCGAGTCGAGACTTGGTAAGTCGCGCATCCTCACCACCCTGTTCTGGAGTAGCCGAGGTCTGAATAAGCAGACTGAAGTTTGCCGTTATCGCTGGCAAACTTCGCGCGCCCACAGTCATGACAGTGCCCAGATGGGACTTGATGGAGGTCACGACTGTCGCGCACCTTGACTAAGCGGGCGCTCCTTCTGTCCGCCAGCCAGAGACCCTATAGGGCAATCGCGACCACAGCTGACAATCGTGCCTTCCTCAGACAAGCTCGAAGCGCTCCTCGTCCAGCAGCAGTCGCAAATCAACCATCTCTCCAGCACCCAAGTCGCCACGTCCGGCCCGTCACCGCAAGAGGTAGCCGCGTTCCGAAGCCCGCCCGTCATCCAAACCCCCCATATACCGCGTCCCGAAACGGCCCTCTTCATACAGAAGCCCACGTTCCCTTCGCAGAGCGCAATACAGAACCAGTATGGCAACGGCGTCACGGACAATAGACCCACCCCCTCGGTCACGGGGAATGGCTACCAGTCCGAGGATGTGAGCATGAGCGGTGGCTTGTCCAGGGATGGCTACACACCATACAATGAGCAATACCAGCCGGCCATATCGAGGACTCTCGGTCACGCGGATGCCGACTTCCCACCGTACGACCTTCTATATGGCCTCGTCGATCTTTTCTTCAAGCACATCAACACCTGGTGTCCCATCCTCCACCGCCAGAGCACCCTGAACTCGCTTTTCGGAGACGCGACGCTAGAAGAGGCGGATCGAATCATACTACACGCAGTTGTCGCGACAACTGTCAAGTTCTCTACCGACCAGCGCTTGACTGCCGAGAAGCGCACGCGCTACCATAAGAACTCCAAAGAGAAGGTCTTGCTGTATGGCATCGAGAACAGCTCTGTAAAGTCGTTGCAGGCGCTTGTGATCCTCGCTCTGGACGTTGTTGGCTGCTCCAATGGCCCTCCCGGCTGGAACCTTCTGGCTCTAATTACGCGCTCAGTCGTCCAGCTAGGAGTATCAGTCGAAAGCTACTCACCGAGCGTCGCTCCACAATTTGCGTCAATATACACCTTGCGCGCCATGACGCTGCCTGAGCCCAAGGACTGGATCGAAGAAGAGAGCCGACGCCGCCTTTTCTGGATGATCTACGTCTTAGACCGATACGCGACCGTTGCCACGGCTTTCGAATTCGCTCTCGACGAAAAGGAGATCGACCGTCGGTTGCCGTGTCGCGACGACATGTATGCGCGCAACGTGCCCGTCGAGACGCGATGGTTCCACACTTCGACACGATCCGACTACAGCATGAACAGACCAGAAAACCTGGGCTCCTTCTCATACTACGTCGAAGTCCTGGGGATTCTCACACGCATCCACAAGTTCCTCAAGAAGCCTGTAGACATTACATCCTTGTCCGACGTTGAGACCTGGCAAAGCGAGTACCGTGAGCTTGACAATGCCATCGAGCAATGGAAGTACAATCTTCCTCAAGAATTTGGCAACTCTGCGAGATTGTTTGCAAAGCCGGGTATGGGACAGAATTTGGATAGTGGTTTGGTGATGCTCCATGCGGCCTTCCACACGTAAGTTTGTCTTCCCTTTGCCTTAAGGAAGAAACTAACTCTGGCAGCACTGTGATTCGTCTTCACTCATCTGCGGCGTACCCTACCCATCGTTCACCCATCTTCACACCGTCCTTCAGCGCTAGCCAGCGGTGTCTCAGTGCTGTTGAGAATATCACAGCCTTGTGTGCTACCGTACGCGACAACGGTTTGCTGAGCAAACTTGGCCCGCCCTTCGCATTCTCGCTCTGGGTAGCCGCACGTGTTCTCTTGGTCCACGGATCCACCATCGATCACCGAGTCGATCAATCCATCAACCTCCTTGTCAGCACTCTCCAGGACATGGGTCAGTACTGGGAAGTAGGCACGCGCTATGCAAGTCTTCTTTCACGCGTACTTTCCGAATATCAAGAGAGCCAGGACACTCCGGCTGGTGCGAATGGTGAACGCGTAACACCTTCAACCGTAAAGATCCTCGCCGACATGCGACGATGTGCATTCGATCTCGACTTCCTCATATCCCGCCAACCCAAGCTCAGCAACAAACAAAATCTGAAGATACCATCGGTGACTCCAGCTCGAACACCTGCAGCGAATGAGCTAGAGTATCTCGATGTGTTCGACTTCTTCAACATGCCTCGACTCCCTGTGTCGATAGACGGAGCCATGAGTTACCCTGCGCCAGACGGCAACATCCAATTGCCAGACGGCGGGTTTGGAAACGAGTCGAACATTACCAATTACATGGTTGATGCGAGCTCAGATTGGTTTATGAAGCAGTCGGCATAATATTTCTTTTTGTGTCTTGGGTGCACGGAAAATGGACTGTAAAAGTTGGCTGATCTTTCGGTACATAATAATGCGTTCTGGACCCTGTTCATAGTCTTGTCCATACAATCTCTCCCTACTTTGAATGATACCCTATTTTATCTCCAACAGACTTATCTAGCTCATCACCAGTGATCCATGCATGCAATGAGTCCAAGCAGCTCGACGTTCAGGACCGTACCTGGGCGTGGTTTGTAGTGTACGCTTGTCCGGAACCGCTCATTCCGATCGGAATGCCATCGGTGCGTTATCTGCATCCTCGCTCGACCTCTGTAATCGACACTTGACAACACATCTCACTGATCAAGCAATACTGTCATTCAATTCAGTGTGATCTACGCGACTACTTACATGCTCCATCGAGCTTGCGTCGATTTGGTTCTTGTACAATACCGTGTATAAGACAGTCGCTGTTTACCGTCGGAATAGGCTGGTGAGACTCGGGATAGCGTACAAGGTATGGGTGAATCTTACTCCGCTGTACCGAATGTATGATGGAGATGAGTCATTGACATTCATATAGCTTCGTATATAGCTTCGTGCAACGCTTGAGCATTTGATATCCAAACTAGGTTCGACGCAGAACTCGCACTTCAGCCTAACTGTCATCAAAGCATCTCATCATCAACACCCTCAAACATCTCCCATATTCAAGCTATCTATTCTCACCCAACCACCCATCATGGCTTCCCAAAAAGACCAACAACACATCCTCATCCTCGGCGCCGGCGTAATCGGTCTAACAACCTCACTCGTCCTATCCCACACGTACCCCACTGCCAAGATAACTGTAGTAGCGAAGCACTTCCCCGGTGACCGCTCTATAGAATACACATCGCCCTGGGCGGGCGCCAACTGGTCTTCTATGGCCCACGACAACGGGCCACTTGAGAAATACGACGAGGTCACCTTCCACCGATTCGGTGAGCTTATCGACGGGAAGAGTGTGTTTGGTTGTCAGACTCTGAAGGCTGGTGAGACGGAAGGCATCGATGGGGTAAATGGAGGAGGGAATGAAGCGGGTCTGGGGAGAATGGGTATGTGGGCTGCATTCGATGAGCCGATTGAAGAAGCGGGCGTTTTGACGGAGGCGACGGGTAAGGTGTGGTATGATGAGTTAGTCGGGGGTTTGAGGAAGTTGGGTGGAAGTGAGTTGCCCGAGGGAGCGAACTTTGGATTCGAGTTCCCAAGTACGTTCAGGATCAACACCCAGGTTTATCTGCAGTGGTACGTATTCCTGATCCTCATTCCCATGATGCAAAGTCCTAGCTTCAGTGCCATTGATACTTCGCAAGACTGATATTGTACCAGGCTCCAAGCTCAAGCCCTGTGCAAAGGCATCAGTCTCGTGCGCCGACACTACCCTTCCGTCGCAGAGGTCCTAAGCGACCACCCATCCACCACCCTCCTGGTAAACTGCACCGGTCTCGGCTCCCTCAAGCTCTCCGACATCAAGGACACGAATCTGTACCCAACACGTGGTCAGACACTACTCGTCGCCGAACCAAAAACGCCAATCACCAGAATGTATGAAATGGAACGAGTCAAGTACGAAACTGCTATTCTACTTGCCTTCCTCCGCCCCAGACCCGACTATTCTCTGTGTATCCAATTTAACTAACGAACCGAACTAGGTCTTTCCGCTCTCCGAAGAGAATCGATCCCACGACAACCTACGTTTTCCCCCGTCCGCTAGGCGGCGGCGTGATTCTAGGTGGCAGTCGACAGGACAACGATTGGAGTGAAGAGTGGGATGAAGAGCTCGGTCAGGATATCATGAAGCGGTGCTGTGAGTTGTGTCCTGAGTTGGGGAAGCCGGAGGATCTGCAGGTTATTGGGCGGAATGTGGGCTTGAGGCGTAAGTATCGATGTGGAAGTGGTTTTATGGGAGCTGGCTGACAGTATCTAGCGTCACGTAAGGGCGGTCCGAGGATTGAGACGGAGATGGGCAAGTGGAAGGTTCCGGTTGTGCATTGCTATGGACATGCTGGTGCGGGATACCAGTCTTCGTGGTGAGTACCCTGAAGCTCGGCTGTGTCGACAGTACGATACTAATGTTTCTTGCAGGGGCACCGCCGAGCGCGTCGTTGAGCTCGTTCAGAAGATGCTGACGCCCAGCTCAAAGCTATAATCGCTACATCAGACACTCTTAGCTGATCCAAACCAGGGTTGACTTCACCCAGCCAGCTATCATTCCAACTCCACTCTTGCTTAGCTCCCCATCTTCTCCTCTTTCCTCCCCTCATCCCTACTATTCCACTCCCGATCGAAAACCTGCAAACTCCTCTGTGCAGTAGGCACGACATCCAACGCCTTCACACTAACCCTATCCTTCTGGCTCAGCATGAACGCAGCCGCTTCCGCAATATCCGGCGCAACAAGAGGCTCGAAGCCCGACATGAAAGTGTCGTAGCTCTGCTTTTCGTATCCAACACTGCATGTTTTGTCAGCTCGGAACTCCACCGCAGCGCTGAAATAATGAAGAAGGGAATGAAGCCATACCGTTGTTCATGGAAGTTTGTTGCCACAACACCGGGCCGTAACGCGAGAACTTTGATATCAGTACCCACTAACTCTGTCCTCAGCACGTTTGTGAAAGCCTCTTGGCACGCTTTGCTAGCATGATAGACAGCCTCGCCTGGGAAAGGCGGTACCTCTAGTCCCGTGGTGCTAGTCACGTTCAGAATCGTTCCCTTGCCACGCTCCTTCATCTTTCCCTCGTTCAACACCGTATAAGCAGCGAACATGTACCCATTGATGTTGGTGCTCGTCATTGTGATGATATCTTGGATCTTGAGGTCAGGGAAGCGTGACGGCGCGCCTATAGCTAGACCAGCATTGTTGATGAGGACATCGATGTGGGAGACTTGCTGGACGATGTTTGAGACGGCGGTGCTGAGGGATGTGTGGTCTTGTACGTCGACGACTGATGTGAAGATCTTCAAGTCTTTGTGCTCTTTCTTGAGTTCGTCGGAGAGGGCCTTTAGCTTGACGTCTGAGCGTGCAAAGAGGATGAGTGTTGCGCTTTCAGCGGCTAGTCGACGCGCAATAGCGGCGCCGATGCCCATCGAAGCCCCTGTGATGAGGACGGTTTGGTCTTTGAGTGACATGGTAAGGGTAAGTTGTATAAGGGTAAGTAAGACGGATGGTTTGAGATGATAGTTCAATTCGTGTGAAACCTCGGGACTGTTTTGTCGTGACTGACGGTGAGGAGACAATGATTACACAGGAAATACATATGCGGAGGATGAACATGCTAGTAGGCTTTCGGTGGAGCAAGAATGACGTCATCAGCATCGCATTTGTCATCTACGAATGGTGTCCGATGTGTATAACACGTTGCATTGGGTGTGTAGTAAATATAGTTCATAAGGGTATCTCTGTAAACAATCATTCTGATAGCATCAGTCATGTAACAAATCAAAGGTCTCAGGCGTTGACTTACAATTCGTATCTGGCATTACCATCGCAGCGCGAGTCCGTATCTTGTGATGCGCGCAACTTCCAGTCGCTTATGCTTATGAGCTTTAGACTTGAAATAGTCGAGGCATATCGAAGAGTGTTGTTGGCTGTTCGATCGAAATCATCAACCATCCCACCTCTGCGCCTCTTTGTTGTAGCCGATGAGCTTGAGGTCGATGTTAAGGGTCTTGAGCATCATGTCCATCGTGAACGACTGCTTCAACATTAGTATAACGACTTGCATGTACACATCCGTGCACTCACATCATCGTCTGCTCCCTTAAACGTCTCCTTCTCCTCCTCTCCTTTGTCCCTCTCCGAATCCATCTCGGCGTAGCGATCATACGCTTCTTCAGAGACCTCACCACTCTCTTTCGCCTCCTCCATCTTCTCACGTTCCGCCTCCATCTCTTCTTTATCCCATTGCATCTGCCGTTCCTTGGATTCTTTTTCACGTTCCTTCCATGCGCCTACCCCGCCCATTCTGTTAACCCTGTCTCTAGTGCTACCAAACAGCTCTTCCGCCGCCGCACGACTTGCTGTACGCCATTTGTCGACCAGTACGACCAGGTCGTCATCCTTTGTAGACGTTGCCAGGGTCTGAGCTTGTGTAAGCATCTGGATCTCATTGCGGATTTGCATGATCTCGCGTGCGACCGAGGGTTTCGACGGTGCCTTCTTCGACGCGACACGTGACGGGGTAGATAGGTTCGGACGTGAGACGAGAGGTTTCGAGACACGTGGTGTCACCTTAGACGTTGCTGGCGTTTTGGGGGGTTGCATAGAGGCGGTACAGGTGGCCGCTTGCTGTGCGCCATTGCCTGCAGGGGCGGTACTTCTAGCAGGAGCGGTGGTTGTCCTAGGTGTATCAAGCGCAGGAGTGTGGACCTCAGGCGGATCTGAGGATGGCGGGTCGTCGCCTATGCTGGGCTTCAACGGTGTGCGGAACGGCGATTTGAACGGCTTCTGGAGCGTTTTCGTGGCTTCGTTCAGCCGGCGACGTTTCGCTTGCGGGGTCGACATCTTCGCGGGTGTTTGGGCATTGGTGTGGGTGGTCAATTCTCGAAG